>NC_058524.1:535899822-536202852 GCF_904849725.1 Hordeum vulgare subsp. vulgare | reverse complement strand
CTTTCCTCAAAACAGCTACCATACCTACCTATTAAGGCATTTCCATAGCCTTTCCGAGATACATTGCCATGCAACATCCACCATCTCATTACTTGATCTTCATGTCATACATGATTTTGCTTGATCAAGGAGTCGCATGCTAGTCTGGCCTTGCCCTCATTACTGCTACATGACGCGCTAGTACCATTGCATATCCTCCTACACTGGTAGAGGCATACATTTGCATACATCATGATAGTTTTCACTTGTCTTTATGTTGAGTACTTCTTATAAAGTGCGATGATTTTTCTTTTTATTCATGTAAAACATAGAGTGTTGCCCTTAAGTGAGGAAAAGATCCCAAAGTGGACAAAACAAAAAATCCCAAAGAGGACAAATGAGAGATAAAAAGAAAGAGCTAAAGAGGCCACAAAAAAATTAAAATAAAAGAGGAAAATAAAAAGAAAAAGAAACAAAAAGAGAGGAGGGGGCAACACTACTATTCCTTTTGAAAGATCCACACTTGTACTCCATTGCTATATTGTGTTGGGGAACGTAGCATGGGAAACAAAAATATTCCTATGCACACGAAGACCTATCATGGTGATGATCATCTACGAGAGGGAGATCAGATCTACATATCCTTGTAGATCGCTAAGCGGGAAGCATTAAGAAATGCGGTTGATGTAGTGGTAAGTCTTTGCGATACAAATCGCCGCCGTCCCACGACCCGTCCCGATTTAGTATCGAACGGACAATACCTCCGCGTTCAGCAAACGTACAGCTCGATGACGATCTCCGCCTTCTTGATCCAGTAAGAGAGACGGGAAGTAGATGAGTTCTCCAGCAGCGTGACGGCGCGCCGGTGGTAGTGGTGATCTATTCCTGCAGGGATTTGCCTAAGCACCGCAGAAATCTGATCTAGAGGAAGAACTACGAAGTAGAGGTTTAGGGTTGCACGTGGCAGGCAACCTCTAGTATATATAGGAGGAGGGAGCAGGCAACCTTTCCGAACAAGGGAAACCCCTTGGAGTTAGCCGAACCAAAGGAGGGAAGAGTCCTCCTCCAATTCTACTTGGATTAGGACTCCTTCCCAAATTGTCCACCTCTTTTGGATTTTCCACCTTTTTCCACATGGGCTTTCTTTGGTTAACTAGATAGACCACTAAGAGCTATTGTGCCACCATCAAGTCCACATGGCCCTTTTGTGAAGTGTTTAGCCCACCTGGTGGGCCCCTGGTACCGATTCGTCACTCCCGATACACTACCGGAAATGCCCGAAATTCTTCCGGAATCCAAATATCAACTTCCTATATAGCAATCTTCGTTTAAGGACCATTTCAAAACTCCTCGTGATGTCCGAGATCTCATCCGGGACTCCGAACAAAACTTCGGTCACCAGCACCTATAACTCAACTATACTGAAACGTCATCGAACCTTAAGTGTGCAGACCCTGCGGGTTCGAGAATAATGCAGACATGACCTGAGACACTCCCTCGTCAATATCTAATAGCGGGACCTGGATGTACATATTGGATACTACATATTCTACGAAGATCTTATCGGTTGAACTTCTATGCCAAGGATTCATATAATCCTGTATACCATTCCCTTTGTCCATCGGTATGTTACTTGCTCGAGATTTGATCTTCGGTATCTCTATACCTATTTCAATCTCGTTATCGGCAAGTCTCTTTACTCGTTCCGTAATACAAGATCCCCTGACTAACTCTTTAGTCAAATTGCTTCCAAGGCTTGTATGTGATGTTGTATTACCGAGTGGGCCACGAGATACCTCTCCGTCACACGGCGTGACAAATCCCAGTCTTGATCCATGCTAACTCAACAGACACCTTCAGAGATGCCTGTAGAGTACCTTTATAGTCAACCAGTAACATTGTGACGTTAGATACAGACAAGGCATTCCTCTGGTGTCAGTGAGTTACATGATCTCTTGGTCATAGGAATGAATACTTGACATGCAGAAAACAATAGCAACAAAATGACACGATCACATGCTACGTTTATATTTTGGGTCTCGTCCATCACAACATTCTCCCAATGATGTGATCCCGTCATCAAGTGACAACACTTGTCTATGGTCAGGAAACCTTAACCATCCTTGATCAACAGACTAATCAACTAGAGGCTCACTAGATACACAGTTTTGTCTATATATCCACACATGCATTTATGTTTTCCATTCAATACAATTATAGCATGGATAATAAACGATTATCGTAAAATAGGAAATATAATAATAACTATTTTATTATTGCCTCTAGGGCATATTTCCAACAGTCTCCCACTTGCACTAGAGTCAATAATCTAGTCTCACATCGCTATGTGATTTACATTATAATGAATCTAACACCCATACAGTTCTGGCGTTGATCATGCTTCGCTTGTGGAAGAGGTTTAGTCAGCTGATCTGCAACATTCAGATTCGTGTGCACTTTGCAAATATTTATGTCTTCCTCCTTGATGTAATCGCGGATGGCGTTGAAGCATCGTTTTATGTGTCTAGTCCTCTTGTGAAACCTTGGTTCCTTGGCTAGAGCATTGGCACCAGTGTTGTCACAGAACAGATTGATTGGATCCAGTGCACTTGGCACTACTCCAAGATCTGACATGAACTGCTTCATCTAGACACCCTTCTTAGCCGCCTCCGAGGCAGCTATGTACTCCGCTTCGCATGTAGAATCTGCTACGACGCTTTGCTTGGAACCGCACCAGCTTACCGCACCCCCATTGAGAATAAATACGTATCCGATTTGTGACTTAGAGTCATCCAGATCAGTGTCAAAGCTTGCATCGATGTAACCCTTTACGACGAGCTCTTCGTCACCTCCATAAACGACAAACATTTCCTTAGTCCTTTTTAGGTACTTCAGAATATTCTTGAACGCCGCCCAGTGTTCCACTCCTGGATCACTTTGAAACCTGCCTGCCATGCTTATGGCCAGGCTGACGTCCGGTCTTGTGCACACCCTTGCATACATGATAGACCCTATGGCTGAAGCATAGGGGACGACACTCATCTTTTCTCTATCTTCTGCAGTTACTGGACATTGAGTCTTACTCAACTTTATACCTTGTAACACAAGCAAGAACCCCTTCTTGGATTGTTCCCTTTTGAACTTCTTCAAAATCCTGTCAAGGTATGTGCTTTGTGAAAGAGCTATTAGGCATTTCAAACTATCTCTATAGATCTTAATACCTAATATGTAAGCAGCTTCTCCTAGGTCTTTCATTGAAAATCTCTTATTCAAGTAATCCTTTACACTTTCCAAGAACTCCAAATTTTTTCCAATCAGCAATATGTCATCCACATATAATATTAGAAATGCTACAGAGCTCCCCCTCACTTTCTTGTAAATACAAGCTTCTCCAAAAACTTGTATAAACCCAAACGCCTTGATCACCTCATCAAAGCGTTGATTCCAATTCCGATATGCTTGCACCAGTCCATAAATGGATCGCTGGAGCCTGCATAACTTGTCAGCATTCTCTGGATCGACAAAACCTTCAGGTTGCATCATATACAACTCTTCCTTAAGAAACCCATTAAGGAACTCCGTTTTGACATCCATCTGCCAGATTTCATAATCGAAAAATGCAGCTATTGCTAACATGATTCGGACGGACTTAAGCCTAGCTACGGGTGAGAATGTCTCATCATAGTCAACTCCTTGAAATTGTGAAAACCCCTTTGCCACAAGTTGAGCTTTATAAAGGTCACATTAACGTCTGTGTCCGTCTTCTTCTTAAAGATCCATTTGTTCTAAATATCCTTGCGACCTTCAGGTAATACTTTCAAAGTCCACACTTTGTTTTCATACATAGATCCTATCTCGGATTTCATGGCCTCTAACCATTTGTTGGAATCTGGGCCCACCATTGCTTCTCCATAATTTGCAGGCTCATTCTTGTCTAACAACATGATAGACAAGACAGGATTCCCGTACCACTTAGGAGCAGTACACGCTCTTGTCAACCTGCGAGGTCCGACAGTAACTTGATCTGAAGCTTCATGATCATCATCATTAGCTTCCTCTTCAAGTGGTGTTGCCTCGACAGAAAGTTGTTTCTGCCCTGTGCCACCATCTTGTTGAAGCAGAGGTTCCACAACCTCATCAAGTTCAATCTTCCTCCCACTCAATTCTTTCGAGAGAAACTCCTTCTCAAGAAAATCTCCGTTCTTAGCAGCAAATACTTTGTCCTGGGATGTGAGACAGAAGGTGTACCCAACTGTCTCTTTTGGGTAACCTATGAAGACACACTTTTCCGCTTTGGGTTCCAGCTTTTCAGGCTGAAGCTTTTTGACATAAGCATCACATCCCCAAACTTTAAGAAACGACAACTTTGGCTTCTTGCCATACCATAGCTCATATGGTGTCGTCTCAATAGATTTTGATGGTGCCCTGTTTAAAGTGAATGCGGCTATCCGTAATGCTTAGTCCCAAAACGATAATGGCAAATCGGTAAGAGACATCATAGATCGCACCATATCTAATAAAGTACGATTACGACGTTCGGACACACCATTACGCTGTGGTGTTTGATACGTCCATTTTGCATCATGTTTCCATGTTGATATTTATCGCTTCTTGGGCTGTTATTTCACTTCACGGTACAATCAATTCTTATGCCTTTTCTCTCTTATTTTGCAAGGTTTACATGAAGAGGGAGAATGCCGGCAGCTGGAATTCTGGCCTGAAAGTGGAGCAAAGTTGAGATACCTATTCTGCGCAACTCCAAACGCCGTAAAAATCAAAGATGATTTTTTTCTGGATTTATAAAAAATACTGGGCCGAAGAAGCGCCAGATGGGCGCCACGGGTTGGCCACAAGCCTGCACGGCGCGGCCTGATACGTCTCAAACGTATCTATAATTTTTGATGGTTTCACGTTGTTGTCTTGTCAACTTTGGATGTTTTGTTTACCTTTTATATCTTTTTTGGGACTAACTTATTAATTCAGTCCCAAGTGCCACTTCCTGTTTTTCTGTGTTTTTGACTCTTTTCAGATCTGATTTTGGAACAGAGTCCAAACGGAATAAAATCCCCAAAATAAATTTTTCCAGAATGGAAGAAGATCAGGAGGTTTGAGGGCCAAGGCAGTAGGCCCACAAGGGGCCCACAAGCCCTGTTGCCCCGACCAGGGGGGAGGCCGCGACAACCAAGCTTGTGGCTCCCCTGGCACTCCCCTGCCCTAGGTCTTTGGCCTATAAATTCCCTAAAAATCCAGAACAAATCAGGGCATCCACGAAAACACTTTTCCGCCGCCGCAAGCTTCCGTTTCCGCGAGATCTCCTCTGGAGACCCTTCCCGGTGCCCTGCTGGAGGGGACTTTGGAGTTGGAGGGCTTCTACATCAACATCATCGCCTCTCCAATGACTCGTCAGTAGTCCACTTCAGACCTACGGGTCTGTAGTTAGTAGCTAGATGGCTAATTCTCTCTCTTGGATCTTCAATACAAAGTTCTCCATGATCTTCATGGAGATCTATCCGATGTAATCCTCTTTGGCGGTGTGTTTGTCGAGATCCGATGAATTGTGGATTTGTGATCAGATTATCTATGAATTATATTTTAGTCTTTGCTGATTTCTTATATGCATGATTTGATATCCTTGTAAGTCTCTCTGAGTCTTTGGTTTTGTTTGGCCAACTAGATCTATGATTCTTGCAATGGGAGAAGTGCTTGGTTTTGGGTTCATACCGTGTGGTGCCTTTCCAGTGACAGAAGGGGCAGCAAGGCACGCATCGTGTTGTTGCCATCAAGCGTAACAAGATGGGATTTTATCCTAGATATGAGATTGTCCATCTACATCATGTCATCTTGCTTAAGGCGTTACTCTGTTCTTTTGGACTTAATACACTAGATGCATGCTGGATAGCGGTCGATGTGTGGAGTAATAGTAGTAGATGCAGAAAGTATCGATCTACTTGTTTTGGACGTGATGCCTATAGATATAATCATTGCCTTAGATAACGTCATGACTTTGCGCGGTTCTATCAATTGCTCGATAGTAATTCGTTCACCCACCGTCTACTTGCTTTCATGAGAGAAGCCACTAGTGAACACTATGGCCCCCGGGTCTATTCACAACTATCGTTTCCACTTTCACTTTTACTTTGCTTGTTTACTTTGTTGCTTTCAGTTCTCACTTTGCAAACAATCTATAAGGGATTGACAACCCCTTCATAGCGTTGGCTGCAAGCTCTTTGTGTTTGTGCAGGTACTTGAGGCTTGACGAGATCTCCCATTGGTTCGATACCTTGATTCTCAAAACTGAGGGAAGTACTTACCGCCATTGTGCTACATCACCCTTTCCTCTTCAAGGGAACACCAACGCAAGGCTCCAAGGCCGCGGGGAGATCCTTTGCATATTTGCCAAGGAAGTCCCTAAAGGCGTACCCGTAGCAGCGGGATTGCTGGCGTCGTACCAGGGAAGGTCTGTTGTCGCAGTAGCAGAAGGATTTCTGGCGCCGTTGCCGGGGAGATCAAGTCAAGAATAGTCTCTCGTCAACGTGCTGATTTCTGGCGCGGGGAGGAGATCTGTCCAAGTAGGTGTCACAAACTCATCTCTTGCATTTACCTTTTTTGCTAGTTGCCTCTCGTTTTCCTCTCCCCCACTTCACAATTTGCCCTTTTCTTCGTTTGCCTTTTTTGTTCGCCATTTTCTCTCGCTTGCTTTCTATTCGCTTGTGTGCCATGTGCCTTCAATATGCTTGCATCTTCGCTTGCTGAAAATCTAGTGATATGGATCCTCACCCACTCACTAATCTCTTTAAGAGATCCACTTATGTGGAACCAATTGCTCGTAAGTTGAGTGCACTTGACTTTCTTTATGGAGTTTTGCTTGAGATGCGTGAATCTGAAAATTGTGATGAAGAAATTTATGAAGTGATTCACAAGGGCTCCTTGGATGAAAAGCATGATTGCAATGGTTTTACTATAAATTCTATTAGTGACAATCATGCTAAAAATATGCAAAATCCTAAGCTTGGGGATGCTAGTTTTGCTATGTCTTCTACTTGTTGCAATGATCTTGATTGGGGTGATGATTTTTCTTATGATCTTGAAAATTTGTTTAAGCCTCATGATGAGTATGACATTTTCAATAATACTGAACGTGGGTTTGGAGAAGTCATGACTTTCGTTGATGATAATCCCACTATTTTTGAAGAGCGTCAACTTTGCATGCATGTGGATCGTGAAAAGAATATCCTTTGTGATAGTTACATTGTTGAATTCGAATATGATCCCACATGTAATTGCTATGAGAGAGGAAAATATTGTGGTAGAAACTTTCATGTTACCAAATTACCACTCGTTATGTGGAGATTGCTATTGTCTCTTTCTTCTTCCTTGCATATGGAAACTATTGGTTGTCTTGACAATCTGTTTTCCTATAAAATGCCTATGCATAGGAAGTATGTTAGACTTAGATGTGATTTTCACATGCTTTACGATCCTCTCGTTGTGCTTCGATTCTTGTCTTTTGTTTGAGCATCATTGATTTATCTATGCCTAGCTAAGGGCGTTAAACAATAGCGCTTGTTGGGAGGCAACCCAACGAATCTATCCTTTTTCTTTCTGTTTTGTGTTTTCCACACTTTCATAATTCTGTTATGATTGTGTTTTTTGGGTTTCTTTTTGCGTTTGTGCCAAGAAAAACCGTTATGATTAGTCTTGGGGATGATCGTTTGGTCATGCTGGAAAAGACAGAAACTTTCTGCTCACGGAAATAATTTTCATTTTTTTCTGTAAGAGATTTTGAGTTGATTCTTTTTGCTACTGATTGCTACGCAAATTCTTCAGACTGTCGTAATTTTTCAGAATTTTTGAAGTACCAGAAGTATACGAAGTATACAGATTGCTACAGACTGGTCTGTTGTTAACAGATTCTGTTTTTGTTGAGTTGGTTGCTTATGTTGATGAAACTATGGATAGTATCGGGGGGTATTAGCCATGGAAGATTGAAAATACAATAACCCAACATCAGCATAAGTAGAATTGAAGTTTGCTACAGTACCTAAGGAAGTGGTGGTTTTCTTTCTTATACTAATGTTATCACGAGTTTCTGTTTAAGTTTCGTGTTGTGAAGTTTTCAAGTTTTGGGTGAAGTTCTTATGGACAAAGAGATAAAGAGTGGCAAGAGCTCAAGCTTGGGGATGCCCAAGGCACCCCAAGATGATTCAAGGATGTCGTAAAAGCCTAAGCTTGGGGATGCCCCGGGAAGGCATCCCCTCTTTCGTCTTCAATCCATCGGTAACGTTACATGGGGCTATATTTTTATTCACCACATGTTATGTGTTTTGCTTGGAGCGTCTTGTATCGTAGGAGTCTTTTATTTTTTTTCTGTCATAATCATCCTTGGTGAACACCTAGAGAGAGAGACATGCACTCACCGTGATTTTGTCGAGCTTCACTTATATCCTTTGGTTAGACAATTCAGCTCATATGTGCTTCACTTATATCTTTTGAGCTAGTTGCTTTTGCTCTATGTGCTTCGCTTATATCTTTTAGAGCACGGCGGTGCGTGGATTGGTAGTTTATCTATGCTATTAAAGTAGTCTCAAAAGGGGTAGTTATCCAAAGGGATATGAAAACTTCCACCTTCATGTGCATTGAATAGTTAGAGAAGTTTGATTCATCTCAATTAGTTTTGAGTTGTGGTTATGGTAATATTGAAGTTATATTAGTAAAGTGTTGTGGATCTAGAAATACTTGTGTTGAAGTTAGTGATTCCCGTAGCATGCACGTATGATGAACCGCTATGTGATGAAGTCTGAGCATGATTAGTCTTTTGATTGTCATCCTTTGCGTGGCGGTCGGGATCGCGCGATGGTTTATACCTACCAACCCTTCCCCTAGGAGTATGCGTTGAATGCTTTGTTTCGATTACTACTAAAACTTTTGCAACAAGTATATGAGTTCTTCATGACTAATGATGAGTCCATGGTTTAGATGCACTTTCACCTTCCACCATCACTTTCTTCTTTAGTGCCGTGCAACTTTCTCCGGTGCACAAAACTACCCATATAACCTCCCTCAAAACAGCCACCATACCTACCTACTATGGCTTTTTCAAAGATATTCCGAGATATATTGCCATACGATTACCACCATGACATGTGCCACCACTTCTACATTGCCATTGCATGATCGTAAGATAGCTAGCTTGATGTTTCCATTGATGTCTATGCCATGCTAGATCATTGTCACGGTACACTACCGAAGGCATTCCATATAGAGTCATCATTGCTCTAAGTTTTGAGTTGTAAGTGTGATGATCATCATTGATGGAGCATTGTCCCATGTGAGGAATTAAAAGAGGCCAAATATGCCCACCGAAATAAAAAATATATAAAAAAGAAGAGGCCAAAGAGCCCACAAAAAAAAGATGAGAGAAAAAGAGAGAAGGGACAATGCTACCACCTTTCCACACTTGTGCATATTAAGCACCATGATCTTCATGATTGAGAGTCTCTCATTTTGTCACCACCATATAGCTAGTGGAAATTTTCATTATATAACTTGGCTTGTATATTCCAATGATAGGCTTCCTCAAAATTGCCTTAGGTCTTCGTGAGCAAGCAAGTTGGATGCACACCCACTAGTTTTCTTTAAGAGCTTTCACATTCTCTTAGCTCTAGTGCATCATTTGTATGGCAATCCCTACTCATTCACGTTGATATCTATTGATGAGTATCTCCATAGCTCATTGATATGCCTAGTCAATGTGACCGTCTTCTCCTTGTTTGTCTTGCAACCTCCACCACACTCCACACCACTTATAGTGCTAAAACCATGGCTCACGCTCATGTATTGCGTGAGAGTTGACAAAGTTTGAGAAAGTAAAGGTGTGAAAACAATTACTTGGCCAATACCGGGGTTGTGCATGATTTAAATTCATTGTGCTATGATGATAGAGCATAGCCAGACTATATGATTTTGTAGGGATAACTTTCTTTTGGCCTTGTTATTTTGAAAGTTCATGATTACCTTGCTAGTTTGCTTGAATTATATTGTCTCCACGTCAATAGAAAACTATTGTTTTGAATCTAGGTAGCATGGAAGCATCAAAAATCCATTCTTTATCACTTCCCTACTCGAGGACGAGCATGAGTTAAGCTTGGGGATGCTTGATACGTCTCAAACTTATTTATAATTTTTGATGGTTTCACGTTGTTGTCTTGTCAACTTTGGATGTTTTGTTTACCTTTTATATCTTTTTTGGGACTAACTTATTAATTCAGTGCCAAGTGCCAGTTCCTGTTTTTTCTTTGTTTTTGACTCTTCTCAGATCAGATTTTGGAACGGAGTCCAAACGGAATAAAATCCCCGAAATAATTTTTTCCAGAACGGAAGAAGATGAGGAGGCTTGAGGGCCAAGGCAGTGGGCCCACAGGGGGCCCACAAGCCCTGTTGCTGCGGCGAGGGGTAGGCCGCGGCAACCAAGCTTGTGCCCCCTGGCACTCCCCTGCCCTAGGTCTTTGGCCTATAAATTCCCTAAAAATCCAGAAAAAATCAGGGCATCCACGAAAACACTTTTCCGCCGCCGCAAGCTTCCGTTTCCGCGAGATCTCATCTGGAGACCCTTCCCGGTGCCCTGCCGGAGGGGACTTTGGAGTTGGAGGGCTTCTACATCAACATCATTGCCTCTCCAATGACTCGTGAGTAGTCCACTTTAGACCTACGGGTCCGTAGTTAGTAGCTAGATGGCGTCTTCTCTCTCTTGGATCTTCAATACAAAGTTCTCCATGATCTTCATGGAGATCTATCCGATGTAATCCTCTTTGGCGGTGTGTATGTCGAGATCTGATGAATTTTGGATTTGTGATCAGATTATCTATGAATTATATTTGAGTCTTTGCTGATTTCTTATATGCATGATTTGATATCCTTGTAAGTCTCTCCGAGTCTTGGGTTTTGTTTGGCTAACTAGATCTATGATTCTTGCAATGGGAGAAGTGCTTGGTTTTGGGTTCATACCGTGTGGTGACCTTTCCCAGTGACAGAAGGGGCAGCAAGGCACGCATCATGTTGTTGCCATCAAGGGTAACAAGATGGGATTTTATCATAGATATGAGATTGTCCATCTACATCATGTCATCTTTCTTAAGGCGTTACTCTGTTCTTTTCGAGTTAATACACTAGATGCATGCTGGATAGCGGTCGACGTGTGGAGTAATAGTAGTAGATGCAGAAAGTATCGGTCTACTTGTTTTGGACGTGATGCTTATAGATATAATCATTGCCTTAGATAACTTCACGACTTTGAGCGGTTCTATCAATTGCTCGATAGTAATTCGTTCACCCACCGTCTACTTGCTTTCATGAGAGAAGCCACTAGTGAACACTACAGCCCCCGGGTCTATTCACAACTATCGTTTCCACTTTCACTTTTACTTTGCTTGTTTACTTTGTTGCTTTTAGTTCTCACTTTTCAAACAATCTATAAGGGATTGACAACCCCTTCATAGCGTTGGGTGCAAGATCTTTGTGTTTGTGCAGGTACTCTAGGCTTGACGAGATCCCCCATTGGTTCGATACCCTGGTTCTCAAAACCGAGGGAAATACTTACGCCGTTGTGCAACATAACCCTTTCCTCTTCAAGGGAACACCAACGCAAGGTTCCAAGGCTGCGGGGAGATCCTTTGCATATTTGCCAAGGAAGTCCCTAAAGGCGTAGCCGTAGCAGCAGGATTCCTGGCGCCGTACCAGGGAAGGTCTGTTGTCGCAGTACCACGGCCACCCCCAGGCCGCGCCATGAGGGCTTGTGGGCAACCTGCTAGCCGCCCTCTTCGCCTATATGAAGGGTTTCATCCAGAAAAAATATCAAGGAGGAGCTTTTTCGTGGTTTCGCCGCCGCCATGAGGCGGAACTTGAGCAGAACCTATCTAGAGCTCCGGCAGGACGATCCTGCCGGGGAAACTTCCCTTCTGGAGGGGGAAATCATCGCCATCGTCATCACCAACACTCCTCTCATCAGAGGGGACCCGTCACCATCAACATCTTCATCAGCACCATCTCACCTCCAAACCCTAGTTCATCACCTGTAACCAATCTCCGTCTCGCGACTCCGATTGGTACTTGTAAGGTTGCTAGTAGTGTTGATTACTCTTTGTAGTTGATGCTAGTTGGATTACTTGGTGGAAGAGTTTATGTTCAGATCCTTGATGCTACTCATTACCTCTCTGGTCATGATTATGATTATGCTTTGTGAGTAGTTACTTTTGTTCCTGAGGACATGGGATAAGTCATGCTAATAGTAGTCATGTGAATTTGGTATTCGTTCGGTAGTTTGATGTGTTGTATGTTGTTTTTCCTCTAGTGGTGTTATGTGAACGTCGACTCCATAACACTTCACCATTATTTGGGACTAGAGAAAGGCATTGGGAAGTAGTAAGTAGATGATGGGTTGCTATAGTGACAGAAGCTTAAACCCTAGTTTATGCGTTGCTTCGTAACGGGCTGATTTGGATCCACTAGTTTAATGTTATGGTTAGACTTTGTCTTAATTCTTCTTTCGTAGTTGCGGATGCTTGCGAGAGGGGTTAATCATCAGTGGGATGCTTGTCCAAGTAAGGGCAGTACCCAAGCGCCGGTCCACCCACATATCAAACTATCAAAGTAACGAACGCAAATCATACGAACATGATGAAAACTAGCATGACAGAAATTCCCGTGTGTCCTCGGGAGCGCTTTTCCTCCTATAAGACTTTGTCCAGGCTTGTCCCTTGCTACAAAAGGGATTGGGCCACTTTGCTGTACCGTTGCTACTTTTGTTACTTGTTTCTTGCTACGAATCATCTCACCACACAATCACTTGTTACGGACAATTTCAGTGCCTGCAGATTTTACCTTGCTGAAAACCACTTGTCAGATCCTTCTGCTCCTCGTTGGGTTCGACACTCTTACTTATCTAAAGGACTAGGATTTAACCCCTACACTTGTGGGTCATCAAGACTCTTTTCTGGCGTCGTTGCCGGGGAGTGAAGCGCCTTTGGTAAGTGGAACTTGGTAAGGAAACATTTATATAGTGTGCTGAAATTTGTTTTCACTTGTCACTATGGATACTAATCCTTTGAGGGGCTTGTTCGGGGTATCTTCACCTCGAACGGAAGCACAAAGAGTTGCTCCTCAACCTGCTGCACCTACTGAAAATATTTGCTTTGAATTTCCTTCGGGTATGCTTGAGAAACTGTTGGCTAATCCTTTTACAGGAGATGGAACATCACATCCAGACTTGCATCTGATCTATGTAGATAAAGTTTGTGGTTTATTGAAGCTTGTAGGTTTTCCCGAGGATGATGTCTTTCCTTTATCTTTGAAGGATAAGGCGTTGACATGGTATAGGCTATGTGATGATATTGGATCATGGGACTACAATCGGTTGAAATTGGAATTTCATCAAAAGTTTTATCCTATGCATTTAGTACATCGTGATCGCAATTATATTTATAATTTTTGGCCTCGTGACAGAGAAAGCATCTCTCAAGCTTGGGGGAGGCTTAAATCAATGTTATATTCATGCCCCAATCATGAGCTCTCGAGAGAAATTATCATTCAGAACTTCTATGCTCGGCTTTCTCATGATGATCGCACCATGCTTGACACTTCTTATACCGGTTATTTTATAAAGAGAGATATTGACTTCAAATGGAATTTATTGGAGAGAATTAAACGCAACTCTGAAGATTGGGACCTTGAATAAGGTAAGGAGTCAGGTATGAATTTCACGTTTGATTGCGTTAAATCCTTTGTTGAGACAAATACTTTTTGTGACTTTAGCGCTAAGTATGGACTTGACTCTCAGATAGTAGCTTCATTGTGTAAATCCTTTGCTGCTCATATTGATCTCCCCAAAGAGAAGTGGTTTAAATATCATCCTCCTTTAGAAGTCAATGTAGTTAAACCCACTCGAGTTGAAGAGAAAGTCATTGCCTATAATGATCCTGTGGTTCCCAAAGCTTACATTGAGAAACCACCTTTTCATGTTAGGATGAAGGATCATTCTAAAGCTTCAACATTAGAACACCTACACCCCCTCAGCAAATTAGAGTTGAACCTAGCATTGCTATCATCAAAGATCTTCTGTCCGACGATGTTGAGGGACATAATATTCACTTCTGTGAAGATGCTGCTAGAATTGCTAAACCTCACGTTAGAGACAAACATAGGCCTGTTGTTGGCATGCCTGTGGTTTCTGTTAAGATAGGAGACCATTGTTATCATGGTTTATGTGACGTGGGTGCTAGTGTTAGTGCAATACCTCAATCCTTATATGATGAAATTAAAGACGAGATTGCACCTATTGAGATAGAGCCTATTGATGTCACTATTCAGCTTGCCAATAGAGATACTATCTGCCCTGTGGGAATTGTTAGGGATGTTGAAGTCTTGTGTGGTAAAACAAAGTATCATGTTGATTTCCTCGTTCTTGCTACTGCACAAGATAGCTTTTGTCCCATCATATTTGGCACACCCTTCCTCAATACCGTCAATGCTCATATTGACTGTGAGAAGCAAACTGTCACTGTTGGCTTTGAAGGTGTGTCACATGAGTTCAATTTCTCCAAGTTTGGTAGGCAACCTCATGAAAAGGAGTTGCCTAGTAAGGATGAAACTATTGCCTTAGCTTCTATTGTCATGCCTCCTACTGATCCCTTAGAGCAATACTTGCTTGAGCATGAAAACGATATGCATATGGATGAAAGAGATGAAATAGATAGAGTTGTCTTAGAACAATATCCTATCCTTAAGAATAATCTGCCTGTTGAACTGCTTGGGGATCCACCCCCACCAAAGGGTGATCCTGTGTTCGACCTTAAACAGTTACTTGATACTCTTAAGTATGGCTATCTTGATGAAAAAGAGATATATCCTGTCATAATTAGTGCTAGCCTCTCAGAGCATGAACAAAAGAAGTTACTAAAAACTCTGAGGAAGCACCGTGCTGCTATTGGATACACTCTTGATGATCTTAAGGGCATTAGTCCCACTCTATGCACAAGATTAAAACTGATCCTGACTTCAAACCAGTTGCTGATCATCAAAGGAGATTAAATCCTAAGATGAAAGAAGTAGTAAGAAAAGAAATACTAAAGCTCGTGGAAGCGGGTATTATCTATCCTGTTGCTCATAGCGATTGGGTGAGTCCGGTGCATTGCGTCCCTAAGAAGGGAGGCATTACCGTTGTCCCTAATGATAAGGATGAATTGATCCCACAAAGGATTATTAATGGCTATAGGATGGTGATCGATTTTAGGAAATTGAATAAAGCCACTAGGAAAGATCATTACCCTCTGCCTTTTATCGACCAAATGCTAGAAAGGCTGTCTAAACACACACACTCCTGCTTTCTAGACGGTTATTCTGGTTTCTCCCAAATACCAGTTGCACAATCTGATCAGGAGAAAACCACTTTCACCTGCCCTTTCGATACCTTTGCTTATAGACGTATGCCTTTTGGCTTATGCAATGCACCTGCCACCTTTCAAAGATGTATGATGGCTATATTCTCTGACTTTTGTGAAAAGACTGTCGAGGTTTTCATGGATGACATTTCCGTTTACGGGTCTTCTTTTGATGATTGCCTCAGCAACCTTGATCGAGTCTTACATAGATGTAAAGACACCAATCTTGTCTTGAATTGGGAGAAGTGCCACTTTATGGTTAATGAAGGCATCGTCTTAGGACATAAAATTTCTGAAAGAGGTATTGAAGTCGATAAGGCTAAGGTTGATGCAATCAAGAAAATGCCATACCCCACAGATATCAAAGGTATAAGAAGTTTCCTTGGTCATGTTGGTTTCTATAGAAGGTTCATTAAAGACTTCTTTAAGATTTCTAAGCCTCTTACCAATCTCTTGCAAAAGGATATTCCTTTTGTCTTTGACGATGATTGTGAGGAAGCCTTCAAAATACTTAAGAGGGCTTTGATAACTGCACCTATTGTTCAACCACCTAATTGGAACTTGCCTTTTGAAATCATGTGTGATGCTAGTGATTATGCTGTTGGTGTTGTTCTAGGGCAAAGAGCTAACAAGAAGTTGAATGTTATTCACTACGCTAGTAAAACTCTAGACAATGCCCAGAGTAACTATGCTACTATGGAAAAGGAATTTTTAGCAGTCGTGTTTGCATGTGAAAAGTTCAGGTCTTACATAGTTGATTCCAAAGTCACTATTCACACTGATCATGCTGCTATTAAGTACCTCATGGAGAAGAAGAACGCTAAACCTAGACTTATCAGATGGGTTCTCTTGCTACAAGAATTTGATTTGCACGTTGTCGATAGAAAGGGTGCTGATAACCCCGTAGCAGATAACTTGTCTAGGTTGGAGAACGTTCTTGATGACCCACAACCTATTGATGATAGCTTTCTCGATGAGAAATTGAATGTCATCAATGCTTCACGTAGTGCACCGTGGTATGCTGATTATGCAAACTATATTGTTGCCAAATATATACCACCTAGTTTCACGTACCAGCAAAAGAAGAAATTCTTCTTTGACTTGAGACACTACTTTTGGGATGATCCTCACCTTTATAAGGAAGGAGTAGATGGTGTTATTATACATTGTGTACCTGAACATGAACAGGGACAGATCCTACGGAAGTGTCACTCTGAGGCCTACGGAGGACACCATGCGGGAGATAGAACTGCACACAAGGTATTGCAATCAGGTTTCTATTGGCCCACTCTCTTCAAGGATGCCCGTACGTTTATCTTGTCTTGTGAGGAATGTAAAAGAATAGGTAATATTAGCAAACGTCAGGAAATGCCTATGAACTATTCACTTGTCATTGAACCATTTGATATCTGGGGCTTTGATTATATGGGACCTTTCCAAAATCCAACGGGTATACTCATATCCTAGTTGTTGTTGATTAGTCACTAAGTGGGTAGAATCTATCCCCACTAGTAGTGCTGATCACAACACTTATATCAGGATGCTTAAAGAAGTTATCTTCCCTAGATTTGGAGTCCCTAGATATCTACTGACCGACGGTGGTTCACACTTCATTCATGGTGCTCTCCGTAAAATGCTTGCTAAGTACGATGTCAACCATAGAATTGCGTCTCCCTATCACCCTCAGTCCAGTGGTCAAGTAGAGCTAAGCAACAGAGAGATTAAACTAATTCTGCAAAAGACTGTCAACAGGTCTAGAAAGAATTGGTCTAAGAAGCTCGATGATGCACTGTGGGCTTATAGAACTGCCTATAAGAAAACCATGGGCATGTCTCCATACAAAATGGTGTACGGTAAAGCATGCCATTTACCTCTTGAGCTAGATCATAAAGCTTATTGGGCAATCAAAGAGCTCAACTTTGATTTCAAACTTGCCGGTGAGAAGAGGTTATTTGATATTAGCTCGCTTCATGAGTGGAGAACTCAGGCATATGAGAATGCCAATTTGTTCAAAGAAAAGGTTAAGAGGTGGCATGATAAGGGGATACAAAAACGTGAGTTCAATGTAGGTGATTATGTCTTGCTATATAACTCTCAGTTAAGATTGCAGGCAAGCTTCTCTCTAAATGCGAAGGTCCCTATGTTGTTTAGGAAGTACATCATTCCAGTGCTATCAAGATCAACAACACGGAAGGTAATTTTCCGAGAGTTGTAAATGGGCAGATAATCAAGCATTATATCTGAGGTACTCCCACAAATGTTGAAATCAATATTATCAATACCATAACTCCGGAAGAATACCTAAGGGATATTTATCAGCCTGTTCCAGACTCCGAAAACGAAGAGTATGTGACTCGGTAAGAAAACAGAGTCCAAAACTTTTCTAGTAGGAAATTTTCTCCGTTTTGGAATATTTGAAAAAATACAAAAATTGGAAGTAGTCCGGCAAGTGCGCGAGGAGGCGACAAGCCTGCACGGCGCGGGGCCACCCCCTGGCCGTGCCGTGAGGGCTTGTGGCCACCTCGTGCGCCTCCCGGACTCCGTTTTCGTGCGGGGTACTCCTTGTGGTCTGAAAAAAAATCATTATATATACTCCCGTTTGGTCTGACCTCTGCATCACGCAAATTTCCTCTGTTTTTCGTTTCGAGCCTGTTTCTGTTGCAGATCTAGATCGCTATGACTTCTCCAAAAGCTCCGAAGGACAAGATCTTCGAGAACGTCATCAATCCCTACCTTACGAGAGTGCTGCAACACCCTCAATCTATCAAGATGCGTGAGGGGATGTTGCACATCCGTGATGTTGAGGGTCCCAAGAAGATCGGAAGCATGGAGACGAGGCTCGAAGCAATGGAGCAACAAATCTTCAAGTGCCAAGGGATGGTGGAGCGTGGACTCAACGCCAACCACATGATGATCACGGAGTTCACCAGCAAGCACAGGATTGATGCCAGGCCCGGATCAACTCCAGGAGTTCTCTATGATAGGATTGATCAACTCCAGGCCCAGATCTATGACCTGCAGAACCAAAACTGTGAGTATGAGTATAGATTTAAATCAATACGGTTGGCTGCAGATTTGAGGATTCCGGAGATTCGTTCATCTTTTCATGATGGACCACCTATGCCTTGGAAGACGGAGGATCAAACCCATGTTGCCACAACTCCTCCACCATCACCACCAAAGTAAGACAACTGAGCATTGGTATGGGCAATCCCCTTGGCTTGTGCCAAGCTTGGGGGAGTTGCCCCGGTATCGTATCACAATCACATCTTTTGCCTTTACCTTTGTTTTAGTTTTCCTTTTTTTCAGTTTTCTCTTTCTCTAGTAGATTAAAAGTCTTAGTGTTTTAGTCTTGAGTTTTGCTTGGTGTCACCCCCGATGTACTCGAGCTCGTGAGCCATATAATAAAGAGTGTCTTAGTTGAAGGGCTTTGCCTCTTGCCATGATCAAAAGAGTGAGAATAGAACAAAAGCATGAAAGATCATGTAATGATCTTATGGGAAGTGATGGCTTCACATATAAAAAGAATGAGGATTGAAACTTGTTGAGGGTAGGCAAACGTAGACCTTGGTCATGGTTGCAATTAATAGGAAGTGATAAAGAAGGAGAGGTTCACATATAAATATACCATGTCTCACACCATCTACGATTGTGAACACTCACTAAACTATTGCATGCCTAGAAGTAGATGTTGGACAAGGAAGACAACATAATGAATTGTGTTTGCTTGGTTCCGAACAATGTTATATGATTAGATATCCCTTAGCATGTGACGATTGCTTCCACCTCACAATTAGCCAAACCTCCTGCACTAAGTAGAGATACTACTTGTGCATCCATAAACCATCAACCCAGTTTTGCCATGTGAGTCCACCATACCTACCTATGGATTGAATAAGATCCCTCAAGTAAGTTGTTATCGGTGCAAGCAATAAAAATTGCTCTCTAATATGTATGATCTATTAGTGTGTGGAAAATAAGCTTTATACGAACCTGTGATGAGGAAGACATAAAAGCGACAGACTGCATAATAAAGTTCTTTATCACAGGAGGCAATATAAAGTGACGTTCCTCCGCACTAAGAGGACACACATCCAAACCTCAAAAGCGCATGACAATCTCTGCTTCCCTCTGCGAAGGGCCTATCTTGTACCTTTACTTTTTGCCCTTGAAAGAGTCATGGTGATCTTCACCAATTCCTTATCTCGCCTTTATATTGGCTAACGTCATATGCTTGGGAAAGATCTATATTCATATGTCAACTTGGAGGTAAGTACTCATGAATTATTATTGCTGACATTACCCTTGAGGTAAGCAGTTGGGAGGCAAAACTATAAGCCCCTATCATTCTCTGTGTCCAGCTGAAACTTTGATCTCATGAGTACCACATGAGTTGTAGCAATTGTAGAGAACGAAAGAATGATTGAGTTTGTGGATTTGCTTTACAAGCTCGTATTTGACTCTTTCTGATGTCGTGATAAATTGCAATTGCTTCAATGACTAAAGGCTATCGGTTGTTACTTCTCGGTAAGGTTCTTGATCCATGCTTTACTTTGTGAAGGAATTATCACTTTAGCATGAGAGATTATATGTTGGTATTGATGTTCTGAGCATGATCATGATGCATGCATGTTCGTATCTTGTTTTGTCGACACCTCTCTCCCTAACATGTGGACATATTTATTGAGCTAGGCTTTCGCTTGAGGACAAGCGAGATCTAAGCTTGGGGGAGTTGATACGTCCATTTTGCATCATGTTTTCATGTTGATATTTATCGCTTCTCGGGCTGTTATTTCACTGCACGGTACAATTCTTATGCCTTTTCTCACTTATTTTGCAAGGTTTACATGAAGAGGGAGAATGCCGTCAGCTGGAATTCTGGCCTGAAAGTGGAGCAAATTTGAGATACCTATTCTGCGCAACTCCAAACGCCGTAAAAATCAACGATGATTTTTTCCGGATTTATAAAAAATACTGGGCCGAAGAAGCGCTAGAGGGGCGCCAGGGGTTGGCCACAAGCTTGCACGGTGCGGCCACCCCCCAGGTCACGCCATGAGGGCTTGTGGGCAACCTGCTGGCCCACTGGCCCCCCTCTTCGCCTATATGAAGGGTTTCGTCTAGAAAAAAATCAAGGAGGAGCTTTTTCGTGGTTTTGCCGCCGCCACGAGGGGGAACTTGAGCAGAACCAATCTAGGGCTCCGGCAGGACGATCCTGCCGGGGAAACTTCCCTCCCGGAGGGGGAAATCATCGCCATCATCATCACCAACACTCCTCTCATCGGAGGGGACTCATCACCATCAACATCTTCATCTGCACCATCTCATCTCCAAACCCTAGTTCATCACTTGTAACCAATCTCCGTCTCGCGACTCTAATTGGTACTTGTAAGGTTGCTATTAGTGTTGATTACTCTTTGTAGTTGATGCTAGTTGGATTACTTGGTGGAAGAGTTTATGTTCAGATCATTGATGCTACTCATTACCTCTCTGTTCATGATTATGATTATGCTTTGTGAGTAGTTACTTTTGTTCCTGAGGACATGGGATAAGTCATGCTAATAGTAGTCATCTGAATTTGGTATTCGTTCGGTAATTTGATGTGTTGTATGTTCTTTTTCTCTAGTGGTGTTTTGTGAATATCGACTACATAACAGTTCACCATTATTTGTGCCTAGAGGAAGGCATTGGGAAGTAGTAAGTAGATGATGGGTTGCTAGAGTGACAGAAGCTTAAACCCTAGTTTATGCGTTGCTTCATAAGGGGCTGATTTTTATCCACTAGTTTAATGCTATGGTTAGACTTTGTCTTAATTCTTCTTTCGTAGTTGCGGATGCTTGCGAGAGGGGTTAATCATAAGTGGGATGCTTGTCCAAGTAAGGGCAGTACCCAAGCGCCGGTTGACCCACATATCAAACTATCAAAGTAACGAACGCGAATCATACGAACATGATGAAAACTAGCATGACAGAAATTCCCGTGTGTCCTCGGGAGCGCTTTTCCTCCTATAAGACTTTTTCCAGGCTTGTACCTTGCTACAAAAGGGATTGGGCCACTTTGCTATACCGTTGCTACTTTTGTTACTTGTTGCTTGCTACGAATCATCTCACCACACAATCACTTGTTACCGACAATTTCAGTGCGTGCAGATTTTACCTTGCTGAAAACCACTTATCAGATCCTTCTGCTCCTTGTTGGGTTCGACACTCTTACTTATGGAAAGGACTACGATTGATCCCCTATAATTGTGGGTCATCAGTGTTCCAGGCGGTGTCAACTGTGAAATAATTCCACATTGTATTAAGTGAGCACCAAACTTGTAACTCAGATATTCACCCCCTCGATCAGATCGTAGGAACTTGATCTTCTTGCTACGATGATTTTCAACTTCACTCTGAAATTGTTTGAACTTTTCAAATGTTTCAGACGTGTGCTTCATCAAGTAGATATAGCCATACCTACTCAAATCGTCGGTGAAGATGAGAAAATAACGATATCCGCAGTGCGCCTCCACACTCATTGGTCCGCACACATCAGTATGTATGATTTCCAACAAGTCACCTATACGCTCCATTGTTCCAGAGAACGGTGTCTTAGTCATCTTGCCCATGAGGCATGGTTTTCATGTGTCAAGTGATTCAAAATGAAGTGACTCCAAAAGCCCATCAGCATGGAGTTTCTTCATGCGCTTAACACCAATATGATCTAGGCGGCAGTACCACAAGAAAGTGGCGCTATCATTGTTGACTCTACATCTTTTGGTCTCAATGTTATGGATATGAGTGCCATCGCAATCGAGATTCAACATGAACAAACCCCTCACATTAGGTGCATGACAGTAAAAGATGTTACTCATATAAATAGAACAACCATTATTCTTTGACTTAAATGAGTAACTGTCTCACAATAAACAAGATCCAGATATAATGTTCATGCTCAACGCAGGCACTAAATAACAATTATTTAAGTTCATAACTAATCCTGATGGTAACTGAAGTGAGATTGTGCCGACGGCGATCGCATCAACCTTGGAACCATTTCCCACGCGCATCGTCACTTCATCCTTTGCCAGCCTTCGTTTATTCCGCACTTCCTATTTCGAGTTGCAGATATGAGCAACAGAACCGGTATCAAATACCCATGCACTATTACGAGAGCTGGTTAGGTACACATCAATAACATGTATATCACATATACCTTGTTTGGCGTTGGCCGCCTTCTTATCGGCCAAATACTTGGGGCAGTTGCGCTTCCAGTGACCAGTCCCCTTGCAATAATAGCACTCAGTTTCCGGCTTAGGTCCAGCCTTGGGTTTCTTCGTCGGAGGGGCAACAGTTTTGCCACTCTTCTTGGAGTTACCCTTCTTGCCTTTGCCGTTTTTCTTGAAACTAGTGGTCTTATTGACCATCAACACTTGATGCTCTTTTTGGATTTCTGACTCAGCGACTTTCAGCATCGCAAATAACTCGCCGGGTGATTTATTCATCCCTTGCATGTTATAGTTCAACACGAAGCTCTAGTAGCTAGGTGGCAGTGATTAAGGAATTCTGTTAGTGATAGCGCTTTGCGGGAGAGTGATCCCCAGCTCAGCTAGACGGTTTGAGTACCCGGACATTTTGAGCACATGTTCACTAACAGACGAATTCTCCTCCATTTTGCAAGCATAGAATTTATCGGAGGTCTCGTACCTCTCGATCCGGGAATTCTTCTCAAAGATAAACTTCAACTCCTGGAACATCTCATATGCTTCTTGATGTTCAAAACATCGTTGAAGTCCTGGTTCTAAGCCATACAAAACTGCACATTGAAGTCATCCTTACGAGCTTGCCAAGCGTTTAAAACATCTTGGTCAGCCGTAGCGGGTGGTTCATCTCCTAGCGCTGCATCGAGAACATAATTCTTTTGCCCAACTTGAAGGATAAGCCTCAGATTTCAAGCCCAGTCTACAAAGTTGCTACCATCATCTTTCAACTTAGCTTTCTCTAGGAACGTATTGAAATTCACGGTTGCTACTGCGCGAGCCATTGATCTACAACATAAAAAATTCAAAGATGACTTAGACTATCTTCAAGACAATTTGAGTTTAGCTAATCATATTACTAATAAACTCTCACTCAAATAGACATCCCTCTAGTTATTTGAGTGTGGCATGATCCAAATTGACTAACTCAAGTCCGATCATCACGTGAGTTGAGTATAGTTTCAGTGGTGAACATCTCCATGTTGATCATATCCACCATATGATTCATGCTCGACCTTCCGGTCTCTTGTGTTCCGCGGCCATGTCTGTACATACTAGGCTCGTCAAGTTTAACCCGAGTGTTCCGCGTGTGCAACTATTTTGCACCCGTTGTATGTGAACGTTGAGTCTATCACACCTAATCATCACGTGGTGTCTCAAAACGATGAACTGTCGCAACGGTGCACAGTCGGGGAGAACACAATTTTATCTTGAAATTTTAGTGAGGGATCACCTTATAATGCTACCATCTTTCTAAGCAAGATAAGGTGCATAAAAGGATTAACATCACATGCAAATCATAAGTGACATGATATGGCCATGACCTTGCGCTTCTTGATCTCTGATACGTCTCCATCATATCTACTTTTCCAAACTCTTTTGCCCTTGTTTTGGACTCTAATTTGCATTATTTGAATGGAACTAACCTGGACTGACGCTGTTTTCAGCAGAATTGCCTTAGTGTTATTTTCGTGCAGAAATCAAAGTTCTCCAAACGTCCTGAAAATTTACGGGGAGCAGTTTTGGAAAATATCAAAAATATCTGCGCCAAGTTCCACCTCAGGGGGTGGGCCAGTGGGCCACAAGCCCCTGATCCGCCACCACCCCCCTGGTGGTGGTGGACAGGCTTGTGGGGCCCACGGGCACCTGCCGCCCCCAACTCGAGCTCTATAAGTTGCCTTTCGTCCCAGAAAAAATAAAAAGAGAAGTTTTCGTCGCGTTTTCGATATGGAGGCGCCACCACCTCCTGTTCTTCATCTGGAGGGCAGATCTGGAGTCCGTCTTGGGCTCCGGAGAGGGGAAATCGTCGCCATCATCATCATCAACCTTCTTCCCTCTCCAATTCCATGAAGCTCTTCGTCGTTCGTGAGTAACCTATTCGTAGGCTCGCTGGGCGGTGATGAGTAGGATGAGATCTATCATGTAGTCGAGTTAGTTTTGATGGGGATTGATCCCTAGTATCCACTATGTTCTGAGATTGATGTTGCTACTACTTTGCCATGCTTAATGCTTGTCACTAGGGCCCGAGTGCCATGATTTCAGATCTGAAATTATTATGTTGTCACCAATATATGTGTGTTTTAGATCCGATCTTGCAAGTTGTAGTTACCTACTATGTGTTATGATCCGGCAACCCCGGAGTGACAATAACCGGAACAACTCCCGGTGATGACCACAGTTTGAGGAGTTCATGTGTTCACCAAGTGCTAATGCTTTGGTCCAGTTCTTTATTAAAAGGAGAACCTTAATATCCCGTAGTTTCCTTTTGGACCCTGTTGCCACGGGAGGGATGGACAATAGATGTCATGCAAGTTCATTTCCCAAAGCACGTATGACGACACACGGAATGCATGCCTACATCACATTGACGAACGGGAGCTAGCCACATATCTCTTCGTGTTATAGCTGGTGCATGATGAATATCATCCAAACAAATCACCGACCCATTGCCTACGAGTTTGTCCTACGGCTGCTACTGCTACTACTGTTGCTACTACTGCTGTTACTTGTTTTGCTCTGCTGCTGCTACTACTGTTGCTACTACTGTTGTTACTTGTTTTTCTCTGCTGCTGCTACTACTGTTGCTACTGCTGTTACTTGTCTTGCTCTGCTGCTACTGTTGCTATTACTGTCGCTTGCTACTGTTGCTACTTGCTACTGCTGTCACTGCTACTGTTCCTTGCCGCTGCTATTGCTCGTTACACTGTCGTTACTCGCTACTTTGCTGTTACTACTGTGCTTGCAGATACTAATCTTTCAGGTGTGGTTGAATCTGACAAATTCAGCTGCTAATACTTGAGAGTATACTCTCACCTCCTGATTGGGAAACCAACAAATTGGGTCGAATACTCTACCCTCGAAAACTGCTGCGAACCCACGCGCTGGTGGGCCATCAACAACATTCTTCCAGTTTCATTGTCGGGGAGTGCTAGCAGCATTCTTCTGGTGCCGTTGCAGGAGAAGGTTTGTTGTTATAAGCATTCGTCTAGCTAATGCTAGAGATTGCAGGATCAGCACTTTTCTGGCGCTGTTGCCGGGGAAGCACAACTGACATCAGCATTTTTCTGGCGCCGTTGCCCGAGAAGCACAGCTGACATCAACATTTTTCTGGCGTTGTTGCCGGGGAGGTATTGCTATATTCTCTGAGTCACTTGGGATTTATATCTGCTGATCACTATGAAGAATCTGAAGGATCCGAAGACCAAAGTCTTGCCCTCAACTGCGAGGGGAGGTAAGGAATTGCCATCTAGCTCTGCACTTGATTCACCTTTAGTTATGAGTAAGTTTGATACATCACCTCCTGCTAGAAATCTTGATATGTTGCCTATGCTTGATGATGCTTGTGATACTACTGCTAGAGGTGCTATGCTTGATACTATGCCTGATGATGCTATGCTTGATACTTCTAGAGATGCTATGCTTGATACTGCTTTGCCTGATGATGCTAGAGATGCTATTTTGCCTGATGATGCTATGCTTGATACTGCTAGAGATACTCATTTTCCTGATATTCCACTAGGAGTGTTCCTTGATGCTCATATTGCTAGAGTTACTGCCAATGCTCGTGATGCTTCTGAAACTACCGATACTATTGAGATAGAACATGTTTTTGCTCCTACTAGATCTAGCTCTCCTAGATATGAATTGCCTGATATACCTGAGGGTTACGTTATGGAGGGAGAGATAGCTGAGGATTACCTTGCGTCTAAGGATGCCTATGACGTTGAGAAATTACTTCTCAAGTGGAAGGAAAAATCTCAGGAAGTGAGGATGAAAAATGACCCGAAGTTTGCAACTTCGCCTATCTTTGTCACTAATAAGGATTATGAATTCTCTGTTGACCCTGAGATAATCTGTCTAGTCGAATCTGATCCTTTTCACGGTTATGAGTCTGAGACGGTCATAGCCCATCTTGCTGAACTATCCGAAATAGCCAACCTTTTCACTAATGAGGAGAAGATCCGCCACTACTATATCCTTAAGTTGTTTCCTTTCTCTCTAAAGGATGATGCTAAAGCCTGGTCCACCTCTCTTTCTCCTGGATGTGTGCGTAGTCCCCAGGAGATGGTCTATTACTTCTGTGAGAAATATTTCCCTGCCCATAAGAAGCAAGCTGCCTTGCAGGAAATATACAACTTTTCTCAACTCCAAGAAGAGAGTCGTCCACAAACTTGGGGGAGGCTCGTCCAGCTACAGAATGCTTTGCCTGATCACCCTCTTAAGAAGAACGAGATACTTGATATCCTCTATAACGGACTTACCGATGCCTCTAGAGACTACCTAGATAGTTGTGTCGGTTGTGTTTTTAGGGAACGAACTATAGAACAAGCTGAGACCCTACTGAATAACCTCTTGATCAACGATAATGCTTGGACTATTCCCGAACCACCTCCTAAGCCAACTCCTAAGAAAAGAGGTATTCTATTCCTCAGTCCCGGAGATATGCAAGAAGCCAAGAAATCTATGCAATAGAAAGGCATTAGATCTGAAGATGTCAAAAATCTACCACCTATCAAAGAGATCCATGGTCTCGATAACCCGATACAGGTAGTGGAAGTGAATTCTCTGCGTAGGTTTGATGAGAGTCATATTCCTTTTGATAAACCTGTTAGCCTATGCTTTGATGAATTTGACAACTTTGTTGCCAAACAACAGAGTTTCAATGATTATGTTAGCAGACATTTGGAACAAAGTGCTCGTATGCTTAGCCATTTAAGTGCTTGCATAGACAGAAATGTCAACGATTTGAAGCTTCTGAGTAAGCAAGCCTCTATGATTACTACTCAGGTAGAACAAGTACTTAAAGCTCAGAATGACCTGCTCAATGAATTAAATGACAACTCTGTCAAAGTCATTACTAGAGGAGGCAAAATGACTCGGGAATCTTTGTATCCTGAAGGTCATCCTAAAAGAATTGATCGAGATTCTCAAGGAATCAATGCTGATACACCTAGTCATTCTAAGGAGAAGAAAAAGGATGATAGAGACCTGCACGCCAGTTCACCAAATACGTTCACACCTGAAGAACCTAATGATATTTCTGCGTCTGATGCAGAAACACAATCTGGTGATGAACATGAACCTGGTGACAACATGGACAGTGATATTCGTAATGATGCTCAACCTAGCAATGACGAGGATGTGGAGATTGAACCTACGGTTAATCCTGATAATCCACAACCTAAGAGATACGAGAAGAATGACTTCTCTGCTAGGAAGCATGGTAAAGAAAGGGAGCCATGGGTTCAGAGACCTATGCCCTTCCCTCCTAAGCCATCCAAGAAAAAGGATGATGAGGATTTTGAGCGCTTCGTTGAGATGATAAGACCCGTCTTTCTGTAGATGCGGTTAACTGATATGCTCAAGGTGTCTCCGTATGCCAAGTACATGAAAGATATCGTGACTAACAAACGGAAGATACCAGATCTTGAGATCTCCACCATGCTTGCCAATTACACTTTCAAAGGTGGAACTCCTAAGAAACTCGGTGATCCCGGAGTGCCCACTATACCTTGCTCCATTAAAGGAAACTACGTAAGAACTGCCTTATGTGAACTTGGAGCCGGTGTTAGTGTTATGTCGCTTTCTCTTTATAGTAGACTTGAGTTGGATAAGTTGACACCCACTGAAATTTCTCTGCAAATGGCCGACAAATCAACTGCTTTCCCTATCGGTGTTTGCGAGGATGTGCCTGTTGTGGTTGCTAACACCACTATCTTAACAGACTTTGTTATCCTGGATATTCCCGAGGACGATGCCATGTCTATCATCCTCGGAATACCCTTTTTAATCACGGCAGTGGTTGTTATAGATTGCAACAAAGGCAATGTCACTTTCCACGTCAACGGTAATGAGCACACAGTGCACTTTCCGAAGAAACGATATCCAGTACATTGCATCGACGCTATCGAAAAGACTTCATCGATTCTCATTGGGAGCTTTGAATGCCCTATTCCTCATGTCAAGATGAAGTATGATTTGCTTGTTGGCGACATACATATCCCCATTGAGGTGACTTAGTGGCTATTCGAAAGTTCTTCGTTCTCTCTTCCAATTCGAGAAGGTTTTTTCATGAGGACTTGATCAATCCCATTGACGGATTTCTTTCGATGACCATGAGATGGATGAATCAAGAAGTCACATACCTCTGTTTTGAGTTTTCCTTTTTTTGTTTAGAAGAAAGATGATAGAATTTTTTTAGTTTTTCCTGTTTTCTGTTTTAGCATCCCGGAGAAAAATACCTCGAAAATAAAAGTTCTCCGATGGTCCTGAAAATTTAGTATGATTTTTTCTGGAATTTTTGAAAATTTCTGGGCCTGAGAGCTGGCCTGGGGGCCTGACCAGTGGGCCACAAGCCCTGCCACCGCCACCTACCCCCCTGGTGGCGGGGTCCAAGCTTGTGGGGCCCACAGGCACCCCCTCCACTCATTCCACCCCCTGGTGGTTCCTCAAGTAAGAAGGGTCCTCGTCTCTCCTTTGGGGAGCCCGAACCTTTTAAACTAAGGGACACACCGGTGCAACCATGTGAATGGCCTTCCGATGAGTTCATGATCGAAGCAGGCTTCAAGGATGAGTTCGATGCACTTGTCCGCAATGCCGGGTTAGAAGAATTCCTCTCATATAAATGTGAACAGTATGCTATGCTCACTGCCTCTTTCATGCGTAGATTTAAATTTTTATTTGGCCGTGAATCATCCATACTGTTTGATTTGTACGATAAATCCTATACCGTGGATCTGGGGGATTTCAATAGGATTTGCAAGATACCCGATTGGGGTAGTGTTAATGATCCTCCTAAGTCTTCGGTAAGAGACTTTGTCTCCAGTATAACTGTGGGAGAAACCAGAGATATCACGCAAGCCACCATAGGAAGCATCCATTTCCCTACCCTGCACTACCTTGCCCTCTTCATAGGTAGGTGCATTAACGGCAAGGGTGCACATTGTCACCTATGCGCTTCCGACCTTAGTATCCTTAAGAGCGTAGTAACAGGTGACACGAGCTTCAATATGGGAGCTATTATAGCAAGGAGCTTCAACAGGTGACACGAGCTTCAATTTCTTTGGAAAATTTTCTTGGGGTATCCATCCGTCCAGAAGACCCTCCTCTCCGTACAGCCTACCTTGATCGTGTTGCTCTAACATGCTACCAATTCCTTGAGACAGATCATGGATCTCTTCTTTACCGCTTGATATTTAACCGGCAGCGTGTTTTCCATATTACCCTTCCTGCTCCTGCTTTCTTTGACATTCAGGTTAAACGAAGATACTACATAACCATAGGAGAGGCTGAGGAGTATGAGAGGGAGGCGACGGTTGCTCGACTTCGTGAGGCAGCTATTCAGGCAGTGGCTACAGCACTCCCGTATAACACCCATTATGACTTTGGGTTTCGCCAGGATCATCCATGGGAGTAGACCAAGTTAGGCCAAAAGCCTAAGCTTGGGGGAGTACGTGTTCTCACCGACTTTACATTCATGCTTATGCTTTCACTTCGTTAGCCGGTGTTTACACTTTGCCACTGTATTATCCATGCTAGTTTCTTTTCATTTTCTTGTTTTGTGTCCTTTTGTGAAAACCCAAAAAGATTTTTCTTTCTTCTTTTTCTTGTTGGGAGCTTTCCTGTGTAAATAGCTTTCTTTTTCTTTGCGTCATGGTAGAAGATATTGGTTACAATGCTTAGTGGTTCTTACATGCTTACCTGTTTAGCTTTCAAAGAGCCATATTATTTTATCTTCTCCTTTGTGTTTGCCTGCAGATTCAGCTTAGTCCAATGTGCTTATTATTGTTCACATCGTTCGATCGTGCAAATTAAAGGCAACAATGATGATATATGATGAAGTGACTGAGACTGAAAAGCTGGTATGAACTCTATCTATTTTGTTTTTGTAAATATGACTAGCTTGTCGACCCAAATTTAGCTTTGTTGTGAGAGAACCATGTTTGCAATGACAACTTAGAGATCATAGTTTCTGATGCCATGCTTATTTAGCTGAGAGCTTATAATGGTTTGTCTTTATTGCCAACATAGATGTTGAGATGACTATGATGTAGTATGATAGGATGGTATTCTCCTTTGAATGTTTCAAGTGGCTTGACTTGGCGCATGTTCATGCATGTAGTTGAAACAAAATCAACATAGCCTCTGTGATGTTCATATTCATGGTGATTTATATCATGTTCATGCTTGCATTCAATGTTAGTCAAACTCATTGCATCTTGATGATTGGTGTCGCTCTCTAGTTGGTCGCTTCCCAGTCTTTTGCTAGCCTTCACTTGTACTAAGCGGGAATACTGCTTGTGCATCCACTTCCATAAACCCAAAAGTTTTTCCATGAGAGTCCACCATACCTACCTATTTGCGGTATCTACCTGCCGCTCCAAGTAAATTTGCATGTGCCATTCTCTAAACCTTCAAGAAATAATCTGTTTTGCATGCCCGAACCGGTCATGTGGTGACAGAGGGCTATTGGTATCTTCCATGCTAGGAGTGTTATCCTCGACATGTGTTTATTCACAGTCATTCACGAGAAAGGGGCCGGTATTTGGGATGCCCAGTTCCACGCTTAAATCGAAAACATAACTGTAAAACAAGACTCCCCCGGATTGATGTTAGTATGGACGGTACCCGAGGATTTGGCTTGCCGTGGAGTGTGATTGATTGGTGGTGGGGGAGTTAAAACTTTACTTTTCTATTTGGGAACCGCCTATAGCATGAGTAGCATGGAAGATATTGAGAACTCTTGGTCATTGCATGGACAATGAAAGCATGCCACCCAAAATTATTATCGCTGTTTTCAAAAGCTTGAGCTCTGGCACCCCTGCAAATCAATGCTAACCTCTGCGAAGGGCCTGTCTATTTATTTTCCCGTCGAGTCATCTTCCTCTTATATAAGCACCAATTAGAGAGAACCTCTGTCATTTTTATGCTTTGCTTTTGATTGATATTGAGTATGACTATGACTGGATCTTCTTTGCTATGAATTACAATGTTTAGTCAGCCCTTGATCTCTGAAAGTGCTCTGCATGTTTTGCGGTCTCAGAAAGAGCTAGCGAGATACCACCTATTCATATTGCTTCATGCTTGTTTTGATTCAAGTGTTGGTATTTGAAACTCATTATTATTTGCTCGTTAGCTGATTATGCCATTGATATTAGTTTACCGTGAGACCTTTGTGTCATTTGCTTATGTGGTTAACTTGTGATCTTGCTGAAATTCTGGTTATGAGTTAGACATAGTTGCAACAACAAGATCAAACAGAGTTTGTCAAAGTTTTTCTTTCTCTCTTAGTTTGTCAACTGAGTTACTTGAGGACAAGCAATGTTTTAAGCCTGGGGGAGTTGATACGTCTCCATCGTATCTACTTTTCCAAACTCTTTTGCCCTTGTTTTGGCCTCTAATTTGCATGATTTGAATGGAACTAACTTGGACTAACGCTGTTTTCAGCAGAATTGCCTTGGTGCTATTTTTGTGCAGAAATCAAAGTTCTCCAAACGTCCTGAAAATTTACGGGGAGCAGTTTTGGAAAATATCAAAAATATCTGCGTCAAGTTCCACCTCAGGGGGTGGGCCAGTGGGCCACGAGCCCCTACTCCGCCACCACCCCCCTGGTGGCGGTGGGCAGGCTTGTGGGGCCCGCAGGCACCTGCCGCCCCCAACTCCAGCTCTATAAGTTGCCTTTCGTCCCAGAAAAAATAAAAAGAGAAGTTTTCGTCGCGTTTTCGATACGGAGGCGCCGCCACCTCCTGTTCTTCATCTGGAGGGCAGATCTGGAGTCCGTCTTGGGCTCCAGAGAGGGGAAATCGTCGCCATCGTCATCATCAACCTTCTTCCCTCTCCAATTCCATGAAGCTCTTCATCGTTCGTGAGTAATCTATTCGTAGGCTCGCTGGGCGGTGATGAGTAGGATGAGATCTATCATGTAATCGAGTTAGTTTTGATGGGGATTGGTCCCTAGTATCCACTATGTTCTGAGATTGATGTTGCTACTACTTTGCGATGCTTAATGTTTGTCACTAGGGCCCGAGTGCCATGATTTCAGATCTGAAATTATTATGTTGTCACCAATATATGTGTGTTTTAGATCCGATCTTGCAAGTTGTAGTTACCTACTATGTGTTATGATCCGGCAACCCCGGAGTGACAATAACCGGAACCACTCCCGGTGATGACCATAGTTTGAGGAGTTCATGTGTTCACCAAGTGCTAATGCGTTGGTCTGGTTCTTTATTAAAAGGAGAACCTTAATATCCCGTAGTTTCCTTTTGGACCCCGCTGCCACGGGAGAGATGGACAATAGATGTCATGCAAGTTCTTTTCCCTAAGCACGTATGACGACACACGGAATGCATGCCTACATCACATTGACGAACGGGAGCTAGCCACATATCTCTCCGTGTTATAGCTGTTGCATGACGAATGTCATCCAAACAAATCACCGACCCATTGCCTACGAGTTTGTCCTACTACTGCTGCTGCTACTACTGTTGCTACTACTGTTGTTACTTGTTTTGCTCTGTTGCTGCTACTACTGTTGCTACTGCTGTTACTTGTCTTGCTTTGTTGCTACTGTTGCTATTACTATCGCTTGCTACTGTTGCTACTTGCTACTGCTGGCACTGCTAATGTTCCTTGCCGCTGCTATTGCTCGTTACACTGCCGTTACTCGCTACTTTGCTGTTACTACTATGCTTGCAGATACTAATCTTTCAGGTGTGGTTGAATCTGACAAATTCAGCTGCTAATACTTGAGAGTATACTCTCACCTCCCGACTGGTAAACCAACAAATTGGGTCGACTACTCTACCCTCGAAAACTGCTGCGAACCCATGCGCTGGTGGGCCATCAACAACATTCTTCCAGTTTCATTGTCGGGGAGTGCTAGCAGCATTCTTCTGGTGCCGTTGCAGGAGAAGGTTTGTTGTTACAAGAATTCGTCTAGCTAACGCTAGAGATTGCAATCTCCATCACCAAAGCACCGGCATGATCTTCGTCATCACCGGCGCCACACCATGATCTCCATCATCATGATCTCCATCATCATGCTGCCATCAAGGTTGTCGTGCTATCTATGCTATTACACCTAAAGCTACTACCTAGCAATATAGTAAACGCATCTGCAAGCACAAACGTTAGTTTAAAGATAACCCTATGGCTAATGTCGGTTGCCGAAGCATCGACGTGCAAGTCGATACTTAACTATCACAACATGATCATCTCACACATCCAATATATCACATCATGTCTTTGGCCATATCACATCACATGCGTACCCTGCAAAAACAAGTTAGACGTCCTCTAATTTGTTGTTGCATGTTTTACGTGGCTGCTATGGGTATCTAGTATGATTGCATCTTACTTACGCAAAGCCACAACGGTGATATGCAAATTTCTATTTAACCTTCTCCCAGGTCCGCCTTGGTCAAATCCGATTCAACTAAAGTTGAAGAAAATGACACCCGCTAGTCATCTTTATGCAACAAGTTGCATGTTAGTCGATGAAACCGGTCTTTCTAAGCGTACGAGTAAGGTTGGTCCGGGCCGCTTCAATCCAACAATATCGCCGAATCAAGAAAATACTAAGGAGGGCAGCAAACTGAACATCAACGCCCAAAAAAACTTTCGTGTTCTACTCGAGATATCATCTACGCATGAACCTAGCTCAAGATGCCACTGTTGGAGAACGTAGCCTGCGAAGACCAATCATGGTGATCATCATCTACGAGAGGGAGATCGGATCTACATACCCTTGTAGATTGCTAAGCGGGAAGCGTTAAGAAACGCGGTTGATGTAGTAGAACGTCTTCGCGATCAAAATCGCCGCCGTCCCACGATCAGTCCCGATTTAGTACCGAACGGACGGCACCTCCGTATTCAGCACACGTATAGCTCGATGACGATCTCCGCCTTCTTGATCCAGAAAGAGAGACGGGGAAGTAGATGAGTTCTCCGGCAGCCTGACGGCGCGCACGTGGTGGTGGTTATCTATTCCTGCAGGGCTTCGCCTAAGCACCACAGAAATATGATCTAAAGGAAGAACTACGAAGTAGAGGTTTAGGGTTGCACGTGGCAAAGTTGTGTCTCAAAAACCCTAAAACCTCTAGTATATATAGGAGGAGGGAAGAGGCAACCTTGCCCACCAAGGGAAACCCCTTGGCGTCGGCCGAACCAATGGAGGGAGGATTCCTCCTCCAATTCTACTTGGATTAGGACTCCTTCCCAAATTGTCCACCTCTTTTGGATTATCCACCTTTTTCCACATGGGCTTCCTTTCGTTGACTAGACATCCCACTAAGAGCTATTGCGCCACCATCAAGTCCACGTGGCCCTTTTGGGGAGTGGTGGCCCAGCTGGTAGGCCCCCGGTACCCATTCGTTACTCCCCATACACTGCCGGCAATGCCCGAAATTCTTCCAGAATCCAAATATCAACTTCCTATATATAAATCTTCGTTTCTGGACCATTCCAAAACTCCTCGTAACGTCTGGGATCTCATCAGTGACTCCGAACAAAACTTCGGTCACCAGCACCTATAACTCAACTATACTGAAACGTCACCGAACCTTAAGTGTGCAAACCCTGCGGGTTCGAAAACTATGCAGACATGACCTGAGACACTCCCTGGTCAATATCCAATAGTGGGGCCTGGATGTCCATATTGGATCCTACATATTCTACGAAGAAATTATCGGTTGATCCTCTATGCCAAGGATTCATATAATCCCGTATACCATTCCCTTTGTCCTTCGGTACGTTACTTGCCTAAGATTTGATCGTCGGTATCTCTATACCTATTTCAATCTCGTTATCGGCAAGTCTCTTTACTCGTTCCGTAATACAAGATCCCGTGACTAACTCTTTAGTCACATTGCTTGCAAGGCTTGTATGTGATGTTGTATTACCGAGTGGGCCCCGAGATACATCTCCGTCACACGGAGTGACAAATCCCAGTCTTGATCCATGCTAACTCAACGGACACCTTTGGAGATGCTTGTAGAGTACCTTTATAGTCACCCAGTAACGTTGCGACATTTGATACACGCAAGGAATTCCTCCGGTGTCAGTGAGTTACATGATCGCATGGTCATAGGAATGAATACTTGACATGCAGAAAACAATAGCAACAAAATGACATGATCACATGCTACGTTTATAGTTTGGGTCTCGTCCATCACAACATTCTCCCAATGATGTGATCCCGTCATCAATTTACAACACTTGTCTATGGTCAAGATACCTTAACCATCCTTGATCAACAGGCTAGTCAACTAGAGGCTCACTAGGTACACAGTTTTGTCTATATATCCACACATCCATTTATGTTTTCCATTCAATACAATTATAGCATGGATAATAAACGATTATCTTGAAATAGGAAATATAATAATAACTATTTTATTATTTCCTCTAGGGAATATTTCCAACATACTGGTACTACATAGAGATTATCATTCATGCATAACTATGTGGGGACCCTTACACTATAGAACTTGGTTTGCCTATTCCAATGATGAGCCTCCTCAAATGAGCTCTAGGTGTTCATGAGAAAACAAGTTAGATGCTCCCCCACTAGTTCCATTGGAGAGCTTACCTTAGGTCATATGTGCATCCGTTACATGGCAATCCCTACTCCTCACATCATATCTATCATTTGGCTTTCTCTCGACTATGGTTGTCCTCATTGATGTGGGTCTTTCACACCTTTTTGTATTCCTTCCCCATCATTATTCTATTTGCCATCCTACGTGCCAACATATCTTGCTTACGCTCATCCATTGCATGAGTGCTCAAAATCGAAAGGGAGAGGGTCGTTTTGATTGGTGTCTGACTAGTGGTCTCGGGATGAGTCAAAATAAAATTCCGGAGGAGACTAAGTGTGAGGTTTAGTAGATTGAGTTCTCAATTAAAAAATATATTTTATAATCTCAACCCATCTCCCACTTCTTGCACGCAAACACCATTTGGAGACATTCGAGTCACGGACAGCGAGAGCTCTTCACCTTTATGTTCTTACTTTGCTAAATTCAATACTAGATATAGACTCTTGCTTGTTATTGTCTTGACTTGAGTTGCATATCTTACTTGCTTAACTTTGAAGTTCTTATATGTGTGTTAGCATGTCACCACACAAATTATAGCGTTATCATTTATCTACTCGAGGGCAATCGGAAATTAAGCTTGGGGATGTTGATATGTCCCAAACGTATCTATAATTTCTGCTTGTTCCATGATCTTTTGGGTGACATTGTTATATGTTTTACTACACTTTTATATCGTTTGAGACATATTTGGACTAACCTACTAACTCAATGCACACAGTGCCAGTTTCTATCTGCTGATGTCTATTTTGCATGGGCTTTTACCCAATTTTCCGAAGCCCGAAAAAATCCAGAAAAAATATATAAAAAATTAGCAAAACAAAAGCTTCCGGATCACCTAAGGAGGGCTAGAGGGGGGCCAAGGGCATCCCAGACGGCCTATTGGCGCGGCCAGGCCCTAGGCCACGCCAGGAGGTCGCCTGGGTGGGTCCCACCTCCTCCGGTGTCGTCCTTTGGCCTATATTTAGAGTCCCGAGAGGAAACCCTTGTAGATTTACGGGAATCACGAATTTCTCATCGTTCCGCCGCCGCAGCGCTTCCGAGATCGGGAGCATCAGGAGACCTCTTCCCCGCACCCTACCAGAGGGAGGATTGACCTCCGGGAGCTTCTCCACCGCCATGGATGCTTCCCGGACGTGTCGTGAGTAGTCCTCCTTGGACCATGAGTCTGTGACCAGTAGCTATGTGATGTCTTCTCTCCAATCTTGTGCTTCGATGGTTAGTCCTTGTGAGCTGCCCTACATGATCAAGGCATCTATGTAATTCTCTTGCTATTACTATACTCGGTTTGTTGGGATCCGATAGATTATGAGATTATGTTCAGATTGTTATGAGTTATATATTTGATTATCCTTTTATATTATGTTCCTTAGTGATTCATGCATGTTCTCCATTGCTTTTTATTGCTTTGTCCAAGTAGTAGATTGTAACTCCAATAGGGAGTGTTATGCATGATTGTGGGTTCGGGCCCCTGCTACTGCAACAAAAGACCTTCCAACGGCGCCAGAAATAGGAGTGTTGACGGCAGATCTTCTCTTGATACTCCTCAGCAACGGCACCAGGAATCCTTCTGCTACGGCTACGCCTTAAGGGACTTCCTAGGCAAATATGCAAAGGATTTCCCCCGTGGCGTTGGAGCATTGCGTTGGCGTTCCCTCGAAGCTGAAAGAGTGATGTAGCGCAGCGGTGGTAAGTATTTCCCTCAGTTTGAGAACCAAGGTATCGATCCAGTGAAGGAGTATCTCAAGTGCCTGCACAAACACAAAAAGCTTGCTCCCAACGCTATGAAGGGGTTGTCAATCCCTTATAGATTGTTCGCCAAGTAAGAACTGAAAGCAACAAAGTAACAAAGCAAAGTAAAAGCGAAAGTGGAAACGGTAGGTGTGAATAGACCCGGGGGCCGTAGTGTTTACTAGTGGCTTCTCTCATGAAAGCAAGTAGACGGTGGGTGAAAAAATTACTGTCGAGCAATTGATAGAACCGCGCAAAGTCGTGATGTCATCTATGGCAATGATTATATCTATAGGCATCACGTCCAAAACAAGTAGACCAATACTTTCTGCATCTACTACTATTACTCCACACATCGACCGCTATCCAGCATGCATCTAGTGTATTAAGTCCAAAAGAACAGAGTAACGCCTTAAGCAAGATGACATGATGTAGATGGACAATCTCATATCTACGACAAAGCCCACCTTGTTACCCTTGTTGGCAACTACACGATGTGGGCCTTGCTGCCACTACTGTCACTGGGAAAGGTCACCACACGGTAAGAACCCAAAACCAAGCACTTCTCCCATTGCAAGAATCATAGATCTAGTTGGCCAAACAAAACCGAAGACTCGGAGAGACTTACAAGGATATCAAATCATGCATATAAGAAATCAGCAAAGACACAAATAAATATCATAGATAATCTGATCACAAATCCACAATTCATCGGATCTCGACAAACACACCGCCAAAGAGGATTACATCGGATAGATCTCCATGAAGATCATGGAGAACTTTATATTGAAGATCCAAGAGAGAGAAGAAGCCATCTAGCTAATAACTACGGACCCGTAGGTCTGAAGTGAACTACTCACGAGTCATTGGAGGGGCGATGATGTTGATGTAGAAGCCCTCCAACTCCAAAGTCCTCTCCGGCAGGGCACCGGGAAGGGTCTCCAGATGAGATCTCGCGGAAACGGAAGCTTGCGGCGGCGGAAAATTATTTTCGTGGATCCCCTGATTTTTTGCTGTATTTTAGGGAATATATAGGCAAAGGATCTAGGTCAGGGGGCGCCACGTAGGCCACAAGCCTGCCCACCGCCGCCCCCCTGGTGGCGGATGGGGGGCTTGTGGGCTCCCTGTAGCCCTCCTGGCTTGGCCCACAAGCCCCCTGATCTTCTTCCGTTCGGGAAAAATTTAATTCGGGGATTTTATTCAGTTTGGACTCCGTTCCAAAATCAGATCTGAAAAGAGCCAAAAACACAGAAAAAACAGGAACTAGCACTTGGCACTGAATTAATAATTTAGTCCCAAAAAAGATATAAAAGGTACATAAAACATCCAAAGATGACAAGATAATAGCATGAAACCATCAAAAAAATTAGATACGTTTGAGACGTATCAGCCCCTCGATGTCTAGCTTGAGTGACAAAAACATGAGACTAGGGGATGTGCTTGTTGCCACCAGGGAGAAAACAACGGTGCTTGTGACCACGGTTGCAAGGATTGTTTACCTTACGCATAGTTCGTTAATGCAGTTGTCCGTTTGTTTGAGTTTACACTTTGGGTGGGGCTCGCAACTTAATACCGGAGAGATGTTCTGGGTAGATATATCAAGGTGGATGATTAGTAAGTAGATGTTGATGAATAAATGGTCTACTTGTCTTGGTGTACTACCCATTACTATTGAACCTCTAACTACCAAGGAGCATAATTAGCATTGCGGTGCGATCATAATTCTGTCAATTGCCCAACTGTGATTTGTTTACCCTAGCATAGTTGTTTATCGTCTTTTGGGAGAGAGACATCACTAGTGAAGATCATGTGACGCCGGTCCATATCACCATCATTGTTTACACCTCCATCATTTACCGCTTTCATTTACTTTTCCGTTGCAATCACTATTACCTTCCCTGTTGTGTTTTGATCCTTTGCAAACTACAAGGCCGGAGAGATTGACAACCTCTATGTACTCGTTGGGAGCAAAGTTATTTGTTGTGTGTGCAGGTCCACGTCTTGTGCTGACCAGGACAGGAGACACCTACTTGTTGAGCCTAGGAGTCTTCTTGGTTCGATAAACCTTACAGTCTCCGTGTAAGGGAAATTTGCTGCTCACTACATCTCCACTTTCCACTTGGGGTATCCAACGAGGGGCAAGAAGTATATCCGTCAACTCGTCATCACGTCCACACGTCATAGACTATTAGGCTAACTAACTAATTAATCCAATTAACTAAGCATATTAATCAAGAGTTAATTAAGTCCTTAATTAATTACTTAATTAAAATTTTAATTATTAATGTTATAATAATTTTATTTACATATTTTATTTTAAAATATTCTTTTTTTAATAAGTAGCGTCGTGGGCCTCTGCTGTCATCCACCGTAAGGGGGGATTACCCCCAAATCAACTACACACAAGGGGGGTTAATCCTCCCTGGTTTAATAGGGAAAAGGCCCAGGGGCCGGCCGAGGAAATGGCCAGTGGGCTGATTCACAGTGGGGCAGCCAGCATCGTAGTCGCCGACGTCTCGCTGGAGCGGGGCCCGGCGCGGCCGGCACCGCGCAAGGTCGGAGGGGGGTGCACAGAAGGCGGCGAGGTCGGGGGCACAAGCGAGGTGAGGCGTGTGCGCGAGCGGAGCGCAGTAGAGGCTCACGAGCACGCACGGGAGTAGAGCTCCGGACGCGATGGGGGCGGCGATCGACCATGACGTTAGGAAGAAGGGGAGGGAGGATGGAGCTCGACGCTCACCCCGCGACTGTAGAAGGATGCAGAGGCGTGGGGAGGGTCGTGGCAGGGCGGTGGCGAGACGGGGATGCCATGTCGCGCTGGTGGGGAGGGCCAACAGCTACGAGGCGGCGCGGGGGCGACCAAGGGGCACCGGCTACGGGAGGTGTCGGGGTCGAGGGCGGCTCGGGGCGTGGTGGCGCCGGGGAGACGGCCCAAGGAGGAGGCGGGGAGGGGCCCTGGTGCGGCAGCCGGCACCAGCCGATGGTGCAGGAGGCTGGGGTGGCGGCGCTGGCGCCGACGATTGAACCAGCGAGGCGAGGGAGAGGCAAGTGGAGCGAGGGAGGACGAGGGCCTCGTGGGGAACGAGGGAGGGATGTGGCTCGAGGGGAGTGGGGGGGCTCAAGCGGGATCTGGTGGGATTGCTGGGGAGGGAGGCTCGGCAGGGAGCGGGATGCTCGAGGGAGGAGGCGAGCAGGGCGTGGGGACGCGAGGGAGGAGGCAGGGACGAGTGGGACGAGGGAACGAGGCCAGGCCTCGTGGGGGGGATTAATGGGAGGGATCCCCTCGTGGGTTCTATGGCGGCGCTGAGGTGGGAGTGGGGAGTGGGTTGAGGGTGGGATTTAGGGTTTAGGTGGGGGGTTTTATACCCCCCAAAATTAGGTGGGCTGGGTGGGCCATTTTGGCCCAGTTTGGCGAGGGGGTTTTTTCTTTTTCTTTTTCTGTTTATTTTAGTTTTATTTTATCTTTTGTTTCCTTTTTCATCTATTTATTTAAAAACCTTTTAGTTTAGAAAATAACAAACCAAAAATATGCCTCATGGCCCAACATTGCAAATGCAATATTAGACACTAGCATAAAAGGTTTGCAGGACGTTTGAAATTATCTAAAACTTTATAATTCCACAGAGGGCATTTAATAATTTATTTTTCTGCTTTTTTAACTACCCTAGTGCATTTAAACACTTTATAAAATGTGGTCTCGACATGACAAATATCCAGAGAATATTTGCCACACCTTGAACATTTTTGTTTTCATGTTTGACAAAAAATGAATCTTGACTTCAAATTAGAATTTGACTTTGAGCAATGATCTGAAGTCTGATCAGGCGTTGTTTAGCAAAATGATTAGGCATTGATCATGGTCATCATTGTAGCTTAATTACAGAGATCACTCTAGCAAAAGTTGGGGATGTCACATGGCCCCGCAAGTGGCTCTGTTTGGGACAAACACCAGCAGCACTGGCCCCCCTATATTATGTTGAATTACTCCTCGGGTTCATGATGCCCTATATTTTTCAATATTAACAGAATTATTATGATGGAAAAATATAGTACCAATGTTGGGCCTTTCCAGACGAGCTTTATCCCAAAACAAAAGTCAAGGGGGTCTCCATAACAACCCCAAGCATGTTAGGAGAGCTCATTTATGGAACATAACACCGGTATCCGAAACTAAGGGCGGAAAAGGTGGAACAAAACACCAGGCTAGAATTCCAAGCCTTCCACCTTTTACCAAGTATATAGGTGCATTAAATTAATTAGCAATAATATGGTGATATAACAAGGAACCCATGTTAGCACATGGAAGCAACTCCACCTGCAACTAGCAATGCTATCAAAAGGCTGAGCAAGCGGTAACATAGCCAAACAAGGTTTGCTAGGTTGTGGAAATGTTAGAGGTTTTTCATGGCATTGTTGGGAGGCTGACATTTAACAGGTAGTAGGCAGCGAGACATGGCGAAATAAAATAAACAACTAGCATGGCAATGGTAGTAATGGTATCTAGGGAAATGATCATCTTGCGTGTGATCCCGCTTGGAAGTAGAACGAATCCGTGAAGTGGACGAACCGACGTAGTCGAATGGATCCTCACACTCCGAAGCGGTTCGGAAGTCTATCGCGAAGAAACAAACTGGAACAACGATCAACACACAATAACACCACACAAATCACGACATGATTCACAACACGTATGATGCATGATCGGTTTAATGCAAGGCACGACATGATAATTCACCGCAATCAAACACTATACATTAAGTGAAGCTCAATATGCAATAGGTTGCATATTGAATAAACTCCACATTTAATTATTTAGTTCACTCTCATTTATTTACACGCAATATTAAATGTTGGTAAACATGGCAAGAGCTGAAACATAAATAAACTACCTATCTAGGCATTTTCAATGAGGCCAGAAACGACATATAGCATCTTCGAAACAACCACACATGTTAGCATTGAAATCTGTCCAGATCTTACCTAAACATATTTTCTGTTTGTTAAATGGCAAAACAAATTGGTTCAAGTAAAACAACGCGTCATTCTAGTCGGTCCACATATGTAGATCATCTCCAACGGAGCTACGGATAACTAACTACGAATTAAACCGTTTTAGCATGGCATCATGCAAAACGAGTCAAACAACAAGGTTAACAGTTTTAATTATGCATGAAAGTTGGAAAATATTAATCTACATGAAATTCTACATGTTTTACATATATAACTTGTTCTGATCCGACACACGATTTAAAATCTACAGGCGTTTTAAAATCATGCTATTTTCTGAAATCCCTCGTAATTGGAAAATTCGCAGGACGTAAAAAAACTACACGGGCCGAATCTGCTACTATTGGGCCTAACATGGCAGCGCAAGATAGGAATAACACGTCGGGGTGGGGAATAGGCACAAGTGTGGGGGAGGCCTCACCTTGGGCCGATTGGGCCGGGTCGGGGCTGGCTGGCTGGCTTGGGGCGCTGGCTGGAAGGTGGCCGGCTCACCTGGTTGGGCCGGCGTGGCAACGCGGGAGGCAAGGCTGGGATGCATGCGGGAGGCCGGCGCAGACGGGCTCTAGAGAGCTCTGGGGTTCTCCCTCGTCTCGATCCCGCTCGGGATCGAGAGATGAGGTGGCGGCGAAGCCTGCGGAACTCCGGCGGCGGGCAGCTGTTGGCGACGAGGGAGGTCGAGGTGGCGATAGGATTCGGTGGCGGGGCGATGGATCCATCCATCCCCGAGGCAGTGGCGGCGGACAGTGCTCCTGGAGCGGCCAGATCGGGGCCTCAGCTGGCTGCATGGCGGAGCTCGTGGTCCGACCTGGGTGCAGCGAGGCGGCGCTCCGGCGACCTCCGGTGGTCAGCCGACGGCGGCCCAACGGGGCGCAGGCGGGGGAGGTGTGAGGCGGCGCGCTGGGGCGGGCGGGGCTGCTGCACGGGACATGGGGCGGTTTGGAGGAGCTCGCGTTGCTGCTGCTCCTCGGGGGCTCGGGCAAGGGAGCTGGAGCCGCCGATCCAGGCCGGGAGGGCCAGCTACGGGCTCGGGCGGGTCCTGGTCGGAGGGAGGAGAGAGATAGGAGGAGCTAGGTGGTGGTTGGCTAGGGTTAGGGCGCCAAAATCGAGGCAAGGGGGGTTGGCTGACCAGATTAGGCATGGGGCTGTTTAAATAGGATTGGGGGCTAGGTTAGGGTTTGTTGGCTTCGATTTCGACCGTAGGATCGCAATCGGACGGTTCTGAATGCGAGGGGTGGCTAGGTGGGTTAGTGGGTTGTATAGAATAGGCTAGGTGGGGAAGAGAGGGAAGTTTGTGGCCCGGCAACGAGATTTTAAACACCGAAAAACGTCCGCTGATAACCCGATGACGGAGTCGCTACGGTCGACCGTTGGGGTATCAAACGAACTCTGATTGTGATGAAAATTGGCAGGCGGTCTACCTACATTAAAATAAGACCGCACGCCAAGTTTGAACCCAATCTGAGAATATTTTATACACACTTTTAAAATAATGTTTTAACGATGTCGTGGGTGCGTACGTGTGTGGTTGGTCACAAAATGGTGAATGACGAGAACGGAGAGAACTGGCAACTAATAACGGATGCAAGTTTTAAAACTAGCGGCAACAGAGTGCCGATGCAATGTAGGTGATGCGCATGATGTGATGATGAATGCGACAACCAAAATAATAACACGGGGACAACGGAATAAAAGGGGGATCTTCTGGAGGTCAGTCTCGGGTTGTTACAAGAAGTCATGCTTGACCCTGCCAGGACCAGATGGACGAGGCTCGGTGTACCCATCGGTGGTGAAGACGAAGCCGAAGTCCATGAGGCCCGGCGGGGCCCAGCTGGAAGGTGAGGCAGCGTCCGGCCAAGAAGCCCTGGCAAGACCGCCTTGCCAGGAGGGGAGGGGCATGAGCTGATGGTAATGGTGCGACCGGCGGTTAATTGGAGTCCAAACTATCATATTCTGACTTGATCGATGGGATCTCGCTGTCACCGTCCTCGCCGGTGTTGTCCTCCTCATCACTGTTGCTCGAGGAGGAACTTTCAGCGTCGCTCGAGCTTTCTTTGCAGTAGCCAAGACGAGCTCGTGAGTGCCCGTAGATCTTAACAATGAGCGTGTCGGCCTCCACCAGCTTGAAGCGGAGAACATGCCCCTCCATGAAGTTGTGGGCCCGTGCGAAGGTATTCCACCCGTGCCTCAAGAACATGCACGGGGTGTTGGATATTTAACGTCAGCATACACGGCGCCATTACAACAATTGTGCATGCGGAGCCACATTCCTTGCGGTTTGTTGACCTCCATCACCCTAGCGAAAGGGCGAGGGAGGCGCAGACGACTGCGTGGAGGACCGCACAGCCTGATGACGAACTCCGATGTCGTGCCTTCAGTGTGTCCCAGCAACGGCGGCGCCGGCATCACCGGAGGAGGGTCGGGCATAACACTCCATCCCCTTCGGCCATGGACTCCTCGGCGACCCTGGGACCTGCCAGCGGCCCCGCCTTGAGCACTGGTTCCGCCCTCCATCGCCACAACTGAAGCGGTTGCATGACCCCGAATGAAGGCTCATGCTACCCCCACAGAAGATGGGGGCGCCCTCACCTCCCTGCCATAGCTGAAAACCGAAGCCACCTCAAAGGACGAGAAGATAAGAGCAAGCCAGCCAACCCTAGGTTGGAGGAGAGAAGAAGGATGGATGAGCATCATCTACCGCACCCCTCCCGCTTTTGTAGGGAGGGTGCAAGGGGCTGGCTCTCCTACGCTCCAAAGGTCGCCGCCCGTCTCCACCTATGTCGTTGCCCACCATCACGAGCGAACAGGTAACCACCCCATCAGTCCAATCCACGACGTTGCGGCTTCTTCCATGACAAGGCCTTTAAGTCACGCGCACCCGTCGCTAGATTCGCGCAATGCATGCAGCGTGTGTGGCGGAAACGGCCTCAAGTTGTGGGGCAATGCAGGACAGTGGGTTGGTGGTTACCCCTTTGCAATTTCACGCCCGTGCATGAACTTTGGGCCTGACCCAACAGTGCTGGGCAAGCGTGTATGGGTCAGGCCAGAGGGCTCGTGTCTCGGTGCACTAGTAATGGGGTACCTAGTGCCCCTGACTTTTGCACAGGCATTAAGAGCATAGCCTCTCAAAGGAAACCACCAACCCAAGCGAATAGCCGAAACCAGACGCTGGCAAGACCTACGCACGTAGCCCAAGACGGGCCCAAGACACGCCGAGAACACCCGGCACCTGCTAGGGACGAAGGCACAAGCATCCTCGACAAGACCCGGCAAATCGACTCCCCGACAAGCGCGAGCCAATCTGCCACCGCTCCACCTCATCGCTACACCAGTCACATATCAATGAGGTGTCAAGCTCCCAGATGGCTAAGTGGTCTCGCTAAATACGTGGAAACGCACCGGAAGACAGATTACGACCAGTTTATGCCCGTTCAGAGGCATGTCAAGACACCAAGCCATGGCCAACTAATAGGTGGCCCGAGCTTGCCGGGAACGCATCCCTGCTCGCCACCTAAGGCCGCATTTATGGCACTTTGTCTTAAGTGCCACAGTTAGGTATGATAACATTGTTAGCTATCTAATCATGTCTGTTGGTCAATGTGGACGCCCCTTGAGCTATAAAAGGAGGCCCAAGGCAACCTAGCAAAGGATTCGACACTTGGTAGATTCTGACCCCCTGGAGATTAGAACCCATAATATTTGGACGTACGTGATAGCTCTCCGCGACAACCCTTGCCGGGGAAACTTCGTGCAAACTTCATCTTCCTCAATCAATCCACCGAAGCAGGAGTAGGGTTTTACGCATCATAGTGGCCCGAACCTGGGTAGACTCCCCGAGTCTCGTCATCGTGCTACCTCCTAGTTTCTACTCTTTGAGCCACATGACCTCCCCGCCAAACCATAAAGGGGCCAAAGGTACCATAAGTGATTGACTACACACCTGCACCGAAACACCTGCTACTCAATTGCAATTGCTACTACTATTACTAAAGTTCTTGCTGTAACTGTCACTGCTATCACTGTCAATGCTACCACTATTATTTGTGGTGCTATTAAATCTTTTGGTGCACACAGATATCCCAGGTGCAGTTGAGTTGACAACTCAACTGTCAAGGCCTCTAAATATTCTTTGTCTCCCCTTGTGTCAAATCAATAGATTAGGGTGAAGTACTACCCATGAAGACTGTCGCGATCCCCAATATTTGTGGGTTATCACCTTCCTATAAGTGTCACAAACAGACCAAGAGTTCGTACTAGAATAACACCTATTATACGCATCAATCAACCCTAATACCACCTAGATACTCCAATGTCACCTCAAGTATTTGTGGGTTAATTATTCGACAAGCATCAAACAATTTCATATTCATCATATCCAATCCAACACAAATAACTTCAAGGAGTACCCCCAAGATTTCTTTCAGAGAAAGTAGGACAAAAACATGCATCAATCCCTACCCGTAGACCCCCAAGGTCACCGGAATCCGCAAGTTGGTGCCATAAAATATGTCAAGTGAATCAATAGAATACCCCAATATCACCATGGGTATCCACATTCAAGACATGCATGTACTGTTCAGGTCCAAAGTATTCAAACCAACATAACAAAATCTCAAAGGGAAGGACTCAATTCATCACATCAAGATAGAAAGGGAAGAACACCATAAGATCAAACTATATTAACATAGTCCTTGATGCATCAAGATTGTACCATCTGAAGAACATGAGAGAGAGAGAGAGATCAAACACATAGCTACTGGCACATACCCACAACCCCGAGGGTGAACTACTCCCTCCTCGTCATGGACATCACCGGGATGATAAAGATGGCCACCGATGATGATTTCCCCCTCCGGCGGGGTACCAAAAAGGCTCCATATGGGTTTTTCTTGTTGGAATTATGCCCTAGAGGCAATAATAAATATAGTTATTATTATAATTCCTGTATCAAGATAATCGTTTATTATCCATGCTATAATTGTATTGAATGAAGACTCATTTACATGTGTGGATACATAGACAAAACACTGTCCCTAGCAAGCCTCTAGTTGGCTAGCCAGTTGATCAAAGATAGTCAGTGTCTTCTGATTATGAACAAGGTGTTGTTGCTTGATAACTGGATCACGTCATTAGGAGAATCACGTGATGGACTAGACCCAAACTAATAGATGTAGCATGTTGATCGTGTCATTTTGTTGCTACTGTTTTCTGCATGTCAAGTATTTGTTCCTATGACCATGAGATCATATAACTCACTAACTCCGGAGGAATACTTTGTGTGTATCAAACGTCGCAACATAACTGGGTGACTATAAAGATGCTCTACAGGTATCTACGAAGGTGTTCGTTGAGTTAGTATGGATCAAGACTGGGATTTGTCACTCCGTGTGACGGAGAGGTATCTCGGGGCCCACTTGGTAATACAACATCACACACAAGCCTTGCAAGCAATGTGACTTAGTGTAAGTTGCGGGATCTTGTATTACGGAACGAGTAAAGAGACTTGCCGGTAAACGAGATTGAAATAGGTATGCGGATACTGACGATCGAATCTCGGGCAAGTAACATACCGAAGGACAAAGGGAATGACATACGGGATTATATGAATCCTTGGCACTGAGGTTCAAACGATAAGATCTTCGTAGAATATGTAGGATCCAATATGGGCATCCAGGTCCCGCTATTGGATATTGACCGAGGAGTCTCTCGGGTCATGTCTACATAGTTCTCAAACCCGCAGGGTCTGCACACTTAAGGTTCGACGTTGTTTTATGCGTATTTGAGTTATATGGTTGGTTACCGAATGTTGTCCGGAGTCCCGGATGAGATCACGGACATCACGAGGGTTTCCGGAATGGTCCGGAAATGAAGATTGATATATAGGATGACCTCATTTGATTACCGGAAGGTTTTCGGAGTTACCGGGAATGTACAGGGAATGACGAATGGGTTCCGGGAGTTCACCGGGGGGGCAACCCACCCCGGGGAAGCCCATAGGCCTTGGGGGTGGCACACCAGCCCTTAGTGGGCTGGTGGGACATCCCAAAAGGACCCTATGCGCATTGGAAGAAAAATCAAAGAGAAAAAAAAGGAGGAGGTGGGAAAGGAAAGAAGGACTCCTCCCACAAAACCAAGTAGGACTCGGTTTGGGGGGGGGAGACCTTCCCCCCTTGGCTCGGCCGACCCCCTTGGGGATCCTTGATCCCCAAGGCAAGGCTCCCCCTCTCCCACCTATATATACGGAGGTTTTAGGGCTGATTTGAGACGACTTTTCCACAGCAGCCCGACCACATACCTCCACGGTTTTTCCTCTAGATCGCGTTTCTGCGGAGCTCGGGCGGAGCCCTGCTGAGACAAGATCATCACCAACCTCCGGAGCGCCGTCACGCTGCCGAAGAACTCTTCTACCTCTCCGTCGCTCTTGCTGGATCAAGAAGGCCGAGATCATCGTCGAGCTGTACGTGTGCTGAACGCGGAGGTGCCGTCCGTTCGGCACTAGATCGTGGGACTGATCGCGGGATAGTTCGCGGGGCGGATCGAGGGACGTGAGGACGTTCCACTACATCAACCGCGTTCACTAACGCTTCTGCTGTATGGTCTACAAGGGTACGTAGATCACACATCCCCTCTCGTAGATGGACATCACCATGATAGGTCTTCGTGCGCGTAGGAAATTTTTTGTTTCCCATGCGACGTTCCCCAAAAGTGGCATCATGAGCTAGGTTCATGCGTAGATGTCTTCTCGAGTAGAACACAAAAGTTTTTGTGGGCGGTGATGTGTGTTTTGCTGCCCTCCTTAGTCTTTTCTTGATTCCGCGGTATTGTTGGATTGAAGCGGCTTGGACCGACATTACTCGTATGCTTACGAGAGACTGGTTTCATCGCTACGAGTAACCCCGTTGCTCAAAGATGACTGGCAAGTGTCAGTTTCTCCAACTTTAGTTGAATCGGATTTGACCGAGGAGGTCCTTGGATGAGATTAAATAGCAACTCATATATCTCCGTTGTGGTGTTTGCGTAAGTAAGATGCGATCCTACTAGATACCCATGGTCACCACGTAAAACATGCAACAACAAAATTAGAGGACGTCTAACTTGTTTTTGCAGGGTATGCTTGTGATGTGATATGGCCAACGATGTGATGTGATATATTGGATGTATGAGATGATCATGTTGTAATAGATAATATCGACTTGCACGTCGATTGTACGGCAACCGGCAGGAGCCATAGGGTTGTCTTTATACTAACGTTTGTGCTTGCAGATGCGTTTACTATTTTGCTAGGATGTAGCTTTAGTAGTAATAGCATGAGTAGCACGACAACCCCGATGGCGACACGTTGATGGAGATCATGGTGTGGCGCCGGTGACAAGAAGATCGTGCCGGTGCTTTGGTGATGGAGATCAAGGAGCACGTGATGATGGCCATATCATGTCACTTATGAATTGCATGTGATATTAATCCTTTTATGCACCTTATTTTGCTTAGAACGACGGTAGCAATATGAGGTGATCTCTCACTAAAATTTCAAGACGAAATTGTGTTCTCCCCGACTGTGCACCGTTGCTACAGTTCGTCATTTCGAGACACCACGTGATGATCGGGTGTGATAGACTCAACGTTCACATACAACGGGTGCAAAACAGTTGCACACGCGAAACACTCGGGTTAAGCTTGACGAGCCTAGCATGTGCAGACATGGCCTCGGAACACATGAGCCCGAAAGGTCGAGCATGAATCGTATAGTTGATATGATTAGCATAGAGATGCTTACCACTAAAACTATTCTCGACTCACGTGATGATCGGACTTGAGATAGTGGATTTGGATCATGTACCACTCAAATGACTAGACAGATGTACTTTTTGAGTGGGAGTTTAGCGAATAATTTGATTAAGTTAAACTCTAATTATCTTGAACATAGTCTAAGTCTACTTTGAATATATTTGTGTTGTAGATCATGGCTCACGCGACTGTCACCCTGAATTTTAATACGTTCCTAGAGAAAGCTAAGTTGAAAGATGATGGAAGCAACTTTGTAGACTGGGCTCGTATTCTTAAGCTAATCTTACAAGCTGGGAAGAAGGATTATGTCCTTAATGCTGCGCCAGGAGATGAACCACCCGCTACGGCTGATCAGGATGTTAAGAACGCTTGGTTAGCTCGTAAGGAGGACTACTCAGTAGTTCAATGTGCAGTCTTGTATGGCTTAGAACCGGGACTTCAACGTCGCTTTGAGCGTCATGGAGCATTTGAGATGTTCCAGGAGTTGAAGTTTATCTTTCAGAAGAACGCCCGGATCGAGAGGTATGAGACCTCCGATAAATTCTATGCTTGCAAGATGGAGGAGAACTCGTCTGTCAGTGAACATGTGCTCAAAATGTCTGGGTACTCAAACCGTCTAGCTGAGCTGGGGATTGAACTCCCGCAAGAGGCTATCACTGACAGAATCCTTCAATCACTGCCGCCAAGCTATAAAGGCTTTGTGTTGAACTACAACATGCAAGGGATGAACAAGTCTCCCGGCGAGTTGTTTGCGATGCTGAAAGTCGCAGAGTCTGAACTCCGTAAAGAGCATCAAGTGTTGATGGTGAATAAGACCACTAGTTTCAAGAGAAACGGCAAAGGCAAGAAGGGTAATTCAAAGAAGAGCGGCAAGCCTATTGCCAATCCGACGAAGAAACCCAAAGCTGGACCTAAGCCTGAAACAGAGTGTTACTATTGCAAGGGTATGGGTCACTGGAAGTGCAATTGCCCCAAGTATCTGGCAGATAAGAAGGCAGCCAAAGAAAAATCAAGTATATTTGATATACATGTTATTGATGTGTACTTAACCGGCTCTCGTAGTAGTGCCTGGGTATTCGATACCGGTTCTGTTGCTCATATTTGCAACTCGAAACAGGAACTGCGGAATAGACGAAGGCTGGCGAAAGATGATGTGACGATGCGCGTAGGAAATGGTTCCAAGGTTGATGCAATCGCCGTCGGCACAGTTTCACTTCAGTTACCATCAGGATTAGTTATGAACTTGAATCATTGTTATTTGGTGCCTGCGTGGAGCATGAACATTATATATGGATCTTGTTTATTGCGAGACGGTTACTCTTTTAAGTCAGAGAATAATGGTTGTTCTATTTCTATGAGTAACATCTTTTATGGTCATGCACCCAATGTGAGAGGATTGTTCATATTGAATCTTGGTAGCGATACACACATACATAACATTGAGACCAAAAGAGTTAGAGTTAACAATGATAGCGCCATATTTTTGTGGCACTGCCGCTTAGGTCATATTGGTGTAAAGCGCATGAAGAAACTCCATGCCGATGGACTTTTGGAGTCACTTGACTTTGATTCACTTGACACGTGCGAACCATGCCTCATGGGCAAGATGACTAAAATTCCGTTCTCCGGAACAATGGAGCATGCAAGTGACTTGTTGGAAATCATACATACCGATGTGTGTGGTCCGATGAGCGTAGAGGCACGCGGCGGATATCGTTATTTTCTCACCTTCACTGACGATTTGAGTAGATATGGTTATGTCTACTTAATGAAGCACAAGTCTGAAACATTTGAAAAGTTCAAGCAATTTCAGAGTGAAGTTGAAAATCATCGTAACAAGAAGATCAAGTTCCTACGGTCTGATCGTGGGGGTGAATATCTGAGTTTCGAGTTTGGTGCTCACTTAAGACAATGTGGACTTGTTTCACAGTTGACACCGCCTGGAACACCACAGCGTAATGGTGTGTCCGAACGTCGTAATCGTACTTTATTAGAGATGGTGCGATCTATGATGTCTCTTACCGATTTGCCATTATCATTTTGGGGTTATGCATTAGAAACAGCTGCATTCACTTTAAATAGGGCACCATCAAAATCCGTTGAGACGACACCATACGAACTGCGGTATGGCAAAAGGCCAGAGTTGTCGTTTCTTAAAGTTTGGGGATGTGATGCTTATGTCAAAAAGCTTCAGCCTGAAAAGCTGGAACCCAAAGCGGAAAAGTGTGTCTTCATAGGTTACCCAAAAGAGACAATTGGGTACACCTTCTATCTCAAATCCAAGGGCAAAGTGTTTGTTGCTAAAAATGGAGCTTTTCTCGAGAAGGAGTTTCTCTCGAGAGAATTGAGTGGGAGGAAGATAGAACTTGACGAGGTTGTCGAACCTCTCATCCCTCTGGATGGTGGCGCAGGGCAAGGGGAAACCTCTGTCGTTGCAACGCCGGTTGAGGAGGAAGTTAATGATGATGATCATGAAACTCCGGTTCAAGTTTCTGTCGAACCACGCAGGTCGACGAGACCACGTGCTGCTCCAGAGTGGTACAGTAATCCCGTCTTGTCAATCATGTTGTTGGACAACAATGAACCTGCAAATTATGAAGAAGCAATGGTGGGCCCAGATTCCAACAAATGGCTAGAAGCCATGAAGTCCGAGATAGGATCCATGTATGAGAACAAAGTGTGGACTTTGGAGGTACTGCCTGAGGGCCGCAAGGCTATTCAGAACAAATGGATCTTTAAGAGGAAGACGGACGCTGACGGCAATGTGACCGTTTATAAAGCTCGACTTGTGGCAAAGGGTTTTTCACAAGTTCAAGGAGTTGACTACGATGAGACATTCTCACCCGTGGCGATGCTTAAGTCCGTCAGAATCATGTTAGCAATAGCTGCATTTTTCGATTATGAAATCTGGCAGATGGATGTCAAAACGGCGTTCCTTAACGGTTTCCTTAAGGAAGAATTGTATATGATGCAACCCGAAGGTTTTGTCGATCCTAAGAATGCTAACAAGGTGTGCAAGCTCCAGCGATCCATTTATGGACTGGTGCAAGCATCTCAGAGTTGGAACAAACGCTTTGATGAGGTGATCAAAGCATTTGGGTTTATACAAGTGGTTGGAGAATCTTGTATTTACAAGAAAGTGAGTGGGAGCTCTGTGGCGTTTCTAATATTATATGTGGATGACATATTGCTAATTGGAAACAACGTAGAGTTTTTGGAGAGCATAAAGGATTACTTGAATAAAAGTTTCTCTATGAAGGACCTAGGAGAAGCTGCTTACGTTCTAGGCATTAAGATCTATAGGGATAGATCAAAACGCCTGATAGGACTTTCACAAAGCACATACCTTGATAAAGTTTTGAAGAGGTTCAAAATGGAACAGTCCAAGAAAGGGTTCTTGCCAGTTTTACAAGGTATGAGATTGAGTAAGACCCAGTGCCCAGCAACAGATGAGGATAGAGAGCATATGCGCTCCATCCCCTATGCTTCAGCCATAGGTTCTATCATGTATGCAATGCTGTGCACTAGACCGAACGTTAGCCTGGCCATAAGTATGGCAGGTAGGTTCCAGAGTAATCCAGGAGTGGATCACTGGACGGCGGTCAAGAATATCCTGAAGTACCTGAAAAGGACTAAGGAGATGTTTCTCGTGTATGGAGGTGACGAAGAGCTCGCCGTAAAAGGTTACGTCGATGCAAGCTTTGACACAGATCCGGACGACTCTAAGTCGCAAAACAGATACGTATTTATTCTTAATGGGGGTGCGGTAAGCTGGTGCAGATCCAAGCAAAGCGTCGTAGCAGATTCTACATGTGAAGCGGAGTACATGGCTGCCTCGAAGGCGGCTAAGGAGGGTGTCTGGATGAAGCAATTCATGACGGATCTTGGAGTGGTGCCAAGCGCACTGAATCCAATAACCTTGTTCCGTGACAACACGAGTGCCATTGCCTTAGCAAAGGAACCACGGTTTCACAAGAAGTCCAGACACGTCAAACGACGCTTCAACCTCATCCGCGACTACGTCGAAGGAGAGGACGTAAATATATGCAAAGTGCACACGGATCTAAATGTAGCAGACCCGCTGACTAAACCTCTTCCACGGCCAAAGCATGATCAACACCAGAACTGTATGGGTGTTAGATTTATTACAATGTAATTCGCATGATGATGTGAGTGCTAGATTATTGACTCTAGTGCAAGTAGGAAACTGTTGGAATTATGCCCTAGAGGCAATAATAAATATAGTTATTATTATAATTCCTGTATCAAGATAATCGTTTATTATCCATGCTATACTTGTATTGAATGAAGACTCATTTACATGTGTGGATACATAGACAAAACACTGTCCCTAGCAAGCCTCTAGTTGGCTAGCCAGTTGATCAAAGATAGTCAGTGTCTTCTGATTATGAACAAGGTGTTGTTGCTTGATAACTGGATCATGTCATTAGGAGAATCACGTGATGGACTAGACCCAAACTAATAGACGTAGCATGTTGATCGTGTCATTTTGTTGCTACTGTTTTCTGCATGTCAAGTATTTGTTCCTATGACCATGAGATCATATAACTCACTAACACCGGAGGAATACTTTGTGTGTATCAAACGTCGCAACGTAACTGGGTGACTATAAAGATGCTCTACAGGTATCTTCGAACGTGTTCGTTGAGTTAGTATGGATCAAGACTGGGATTTGTCACTCCGTGTGACGGAGAGGTATCTCGGGGCCCACTTGGTAATACAACATCACACACAAGCCTTGCAAGCAATGTGACTTAGTGTAAGTTGCGGGATCTTGTATTACGGAACGAGTAAAGAGAATTGCCGGTAAACGAGATTGAAATAGGTATGCGGATACTGACGATCGAATCTCGGGCAAGTAACATACCGAAGGACAAAGGGAATGACATACGGGATTATATGAATCCTTGGCACTGAGGTTCAAACGATAAGATCTTCGTAGAATATGTAGGATCCAATATGGGCATCCAGGTCCCGCTATTGGATATTGACCGAGGAGTCTCTCGGGTCATGTCTACATAGTTCTCGAACCCGCAGGGTCTGCACACTTAAGGTTCGACGTTGTTTTATGCGTATTTGAGTTATATGGTTGGTTACCGAATGTTGTTCGGAGTCCCGGATGAGATCACGGACATCACGAGGGTTTCCGGAATGGTCCGGAAACGAAGATTGATATATAGGATGACCTCATTTGATTACCGGAAGGTTTTCGGAGTTACCGGGAATGTACCGGGAATGACGAATGGGTTCCGGGAGTTCACCGGGGGGGCAACCCACCCCGGGGAAGCCCATAGGCCTTGGGGTGGCACACCAGCCCTTAGTGGGCTGCTGGGACAGCCCAAAAGGACCCTATCCGCATTGGAAGAAAAATCAAAGAGAAAAGAAAAGAAAAAGGAGGAGGTGGGAAAGGAAAGAAGGACTCCTCCCACCAAACCAAGTAGGACTCGGTTTGGGGGGGAGACCTTCCCCCCTTGGCTCGGCCGACCTCCTTGGGGCTCCTTGAGCCCCAAGGCAAGGCTCCCCCTCTCCCACCTATATATACGGAGGTTTTAGGGCTGATTTGAGACAACTTTTCCACGGCAGCCCGACCACATACCTCCACGGTTTTTCCTCTAGATCGCGTTTCTGCGGAGCTCGGGCGGAACCCTGCTGAGACAAGATCATCACCAACCTCCGGAGCGCCGTCACGCTGCTGAAGAACTCTTCTACCTCTCCGTCTCTCTTGCTGGATCAAGAAGGCCGAGATCATCGTCGAGTTGTACGTGTGCTGAACGCGGAGGTGCCGTCCGTTCGGCACTAGATCGTGGGACTGATCGCGGGATAGTTCGCGGGGTGGATCGAGGGACGTGAGGACGTTCCACTACATCAACCGCGTTCACTAACGCTTCTGCTGTACGGTCTACAAGGGTACGTAGATCACACATCCCCTCTCGTAGATGGACATCACCATGATAGGTCTTCGTGCGCGTAGGAATTTTTTTGTTTCCCATGCGACGTTCGCCAACATTTCTCCGATAAAAAGAGTTGCGGTGGTGGAGAAAAAGTTCTACGTTAACTTTCGGGTGCTTCTGGATTTATAGAAATTTTCATCGAACAATTTGAATGCACCTTATTTTCATCCAAGTATAAGTAAGAGATCCACATACTCAATTATCATATAGTCATTGCTAATACTCAAAGCATATTATTAGAACAAACCACATCTGTCGAACATAAAGAAAGACACGGGCTTGATGTTTCGCCTCTTAGCGTACTTATCCTGAAGATAATTGTCAAGAGTAATGAATCATGATCAAATATATTTGACTGGATATATGTGTTTGGATCTTTGCCCACCACATGGTGCTTGACAACTAATAGATTAAGGTTGGAATAAGAAGTTGACTCAATATGAAAAGTAAATAGTATGAAAGTAAATAACATAAAAGTAAATAAATTTTCCTTTCACAGAGGGGAGCAAGGATTTGCATAGGTGCCAGAGCTCATAGCTTAAAACAGATGTGAGTAAATTTTGGGTGGTGTGACTTTCGTGTCAATGTTACAACAAGGAATTTCAATATCTTCCATGTTAATCCAATCATTGGCGATTCCCAAATAGAATTGAAATTTTACTCCCCCTCAACCATTCAAATACTTTCCATGGCTAGCCGTATCCACGGGTGCCCTCCAAACAATCAAATTTCTAGGGTGAGCTCATGTTTTTTTTGTATTATGCAGGACTGGGCATCCTTTTTATCAGCCTCTCTCATGCAATGACAAGTGAATAAACACTCATCATGAGAATAAGCCGCTTAGAATGGAAGATATTGATCGCCCCGATCGCTCCATGAGCGATACAGACACACAAAACGGATGTTTATTTGAAGGTTTTAGAGGTGGCACATGCAAATTTACTTAGACTAGCAGTGAAATACCATATATGTAGGTACAGTGGACTCTCATGGAAGAAACTTGGCTCAAGGATTTGTATGCATAAGTAGTATCTCTACTTAGTACAAAGTTTTTGCTAGCAAAAGGTTCTAAACAAGCACCATATGTTGGAGGGTCCATAACAATATAACTTCTGTTCAAATATACCCAAACATAAGTATTATGTTGTCTTCCTTGTCCAACTTCAACTATTTGATCAAGTTTGAAAATAATTAATGGGCATGCACAATCATAAATGATGTCCAAGATAATCTATTTGTGTGAAAGTTCTTTTTATTATAGTAAGCATTCATGCATTGATTGTATGACCAATATTGTGATTGTCAAAATTCAATAGATTTTACTCTCTAAACCAAATGTAAAACTACTACTAAGCATAAAGCACATTGATAATTTCAGATTTATGATATTTCATTCATTCACAATTTACTCTTAGGATGTAGGTGAAGCACAAGAGTAAACACCAAACTACTCTCAAAAGATATAAGTGAAGAACAATGAGTAATCAAACAATTAAGTATCTATGTGAGGACTCTCTGTCAACAAAGATTTTCAGATCTTAGAATTTTATTCAAACAAAAATAAAACACACTCCAAGAGCAACACACATCATGTGAATGAATTAAAACCTAGAATAAACATAGGCTAACCGATAGTTGTTGACAAAGAGAGGTGGGATGCGTAGCATCCCCAAGATTAGATGCTTGAGACTTCTTTTAATATATACTAGGGGTCCCCTGGGCATCCCAAATCTTGAGCTTTTGTATCTCTTCGAATCCTCTCATATACCGGTTTCACCTAAGTCTCAAAAACTTCATCCACACAAAACTTGAAAAGAACTCTTGAAATAGTATAGTACACATAAGAATAAATCAACACTACATGTACCGCCAAGACAAGTTGCATAATAATTTTCAAACATTAGGTACTGTATACTATCATTTCCACAATTTATATCTACCAATATAAGCCATCAAAAACTCTAGGACAAGTAGATAACAAAACTATGACACCAATCTATCCAAACAGAACATATTTTAGCAAATAATTTAAAAGGTGTACTTTTGTAACTCCAAAAATTCTAAAAAACTACGATATGATAAAAAAAATGTACAAGAGTACTGTTTAAATTTTATAAACTTTCCACGTTCAGATAAAATCAGATAATTCAAATACTACACCGAAATTTTCTGTTTTTGTATAGTACACATCACACATGCAATTCAAGCATTCTAAAGGCAATTCTTGGAAAATTTTATTTAAAAACAAGATTAAAAATAACCACAAGCAAACACTAATGAAATAAAATTACGCTCCAAGCAAAACTCATATTATGCGAATAGTATAGCTCCAAGTAAGATATACCGATAGTGTTGAAGACGAAACAGGAGATGCCTTCTAGGGCATCCCCAAACTTAGTCGCTTGAGTATTACTTGGATATTACCTTTGCGTGCCTTAGGCATCCCCAATCTTAGGTTCTTTCATCTCCTTATTCTTCTCATATCGGTATCTCATCCAAAACTTGAAAACTTCAATCACACAAAACTTAACGAAACTTCATGAGATGGGTTAGTGTAATAAAGACACATCATTCGCTTAGGTACCACCAAGACAAGATTAATAATTGTTATCACATAATACCTACTATATTCTATCATTGACATAACTTATATCACTAAATATAAGCTCTGGAAACATTAAAACAAGCAAACTATGCATGCAAAATAGAATCTGTCAAAAGTAGAATAGTTTGTAAAGATTTGAACTTTTATCATACTACCCTATCTCTCAAAATTCTGAAACATTAGAAAAACACCTTGAATTTTCATAGAAAAATTGTGTAAAAATTTCACAAATTTTTCACGCTCCATAAAATCAGCGAAATTCTGCACTATACGTAAAAGTTTATGTTTTTGCACAGAATCAAACAAACAAGTATCCACACTATCCCAAAGGCTTTACTTGACATCTTATTGAAATAACAGACACAAAACATGACTACTACAACAGCTTAATCATGTGAATGCAAAAACATAAAGGAAAGGTGTTGGGTTGTCTCCCAATAAGCGCTTTTCGTTAATCCCTTTTAGCTAGGCCTGATGATTTCAATGATGCTCACATAGAAATAGTAATTAAAACATGCAAAAGAGCATCACGAGTCACATGGAAAGCACATTTAAATCTAACCCACTAACCTATGCATAGGAATTTGCAACCAAAAAATTTATTGTAGCAATAATCAACTTTCATAGGAGGTCAAAACAAGCATAACTTCAAAATTTTGAACACATAGAGAGGAAACTTGATATTATTGCAATACCTGCAAGCATATGTTTCTCCCTCACATTAATTCTCAGTAGCATAATGAAGGAATTCAATAATATAACTATCACATAAAGCATCCTTTTATGATACATAAGCATAGAATTTTCATTACTAACCACACAAGCAAACTTCTTATCATTCATAATAGTGGTCGGAGCAAACTCAACAAAATAAGTATCATGTGATACTTTATTGGCATAATCCAATTGAACATTAAAATCATGGTGAAAAGTTTCATAGTTATTATTACTCTCTATATCATAAACGTCATCACCATAATCATCATAGATAGCAACTTTGTTTTCATAATCAATTGAAACCTCTTCCAAAATAGCGGACTCGTCACTAAATGAAGTCATGACCTCTCCAAATCCACTTTCATCATTACTCCAATAAGATTTAACACCCTCCAAAATAGTGGGATCATTAGTACCTAGAGTTGACACTCTTCCAAACCCACTTTCATCAATATAATCATCATAAATAGGAGGCATGCTTTCATCATAATAAATTTGTTCATCAAAACTTGGGGTACTAAAAATATCATCTTCATCAAACATAGCATCCCCGAGCTTGTGGCTTTCCATATCATTAGCATCATGGACATTATTTGAATTCATAGTGACAATATTTATATCGTGCTCATCATTCGAGGATTTAATGCCAAACATTTTATTGAGCTCTTTTTCTAACAATTATGCACAATTTTCCGATCCATCATTTTCATGAAAGGCATTATAAATATGAAGCATTTAAGGCTAGCTCAATTTCATTTTTTGTAGTTTTCTTTTTTATAAACCAAACTAGTGATAAACAAGAAACTGAAATATTTAATTGCAAGATCTAAAGATATACCTTCTAGCACTCACCTCCCCGGCAACGACAACACATAAGAGCTTGATGTATACTACGCAACTTTATTCTTGTAGATGTTGTCGGGCCTCCAAGTGCAGAGTTTTATAGGACAACAACAAATTTCCCTCAAGTGGATGACCTAAGGTTTATCAATCCATGGGAGGTGTTCGATGAAGATGGTCTCTCTCAAGCAACCCTGCAATCAAATACAAGAAATCTCTTGTATCCCCAACACACCCAATACAATGGTAAATTGTATAGGTGCACTTGTTCGGCGAAGAGATGGTGGTAAAAGTGTAGTGTGGATAGTAGAAATAGATTTTTATAATATGAATAAATAAAAACAGAAAATTAACAATTAGTAAACAGCGGGCAAAGCGTTGCATAAATGCTTGGAAATAAGGCCTAGGGATCATACTTTCACTAGTGCAATGTCTCAACAATGCTAACATAATAGAATCATATTATCATCCCTCAACGTGCAATAAAGAGTCCAAAGTTCCTATCTAGTGGAGAACATAAGATAAAATTGTTGTAGGTAGCAAAACCACCTCAAAGTTATTATTTACGATTAATCTATTGGGACATTCCTATAAGTGTCACAAACAGCCCTAGAGTTCGTACTAGAATAACACCTATGATACACATCAATCAACCCTAATGCCACCTAGATACTTCAATGTAACCTCAAGTATTTGTGGGTTAATTATCCGACATGCATCAAACAATTTCAGATTCATCATATTCGATCCAACACAAAGAACTGTAAGGAGTACCCCAAGATTTCTATCAGAGAAAGTAGGACAAAAACATGCATCAACCCCTATGCATAGATCCCCAAGGTCACTGGAATCCACAAGTTGGTGCCATAACTGAAAGCACAATTGCTCCCTATGGTAGTTTTGATAATTGATCACAACATATGCATCATTGGACTAATGATCTTATCCAAGTATATTTTAGAAAAGTTCAAAATATGCCTTGGCTAAAGGATCGTGAGGAGAAACCCCTTGATGAAGGAAGGAATAGGATTGGCTCAAGCTTCAAGCAAGAAGACTCTACATTTTACATTTGTGAGAAAACACTCTGGGTCCGTAGGAAAGCCAATACTATTAAAAGGGGGCGAGGTATTATGACGAATTAGTTGCTCGAGTTCTTAGAGGTAGACACCAAAAATACTCAGCCATTCTCCCACAAAATATGTGTGTCCAAAGCTAAACCGGCAAAATCGGTGCCACCAACTTTTTCCACTCGACCCTACCGATTTTCCACGAGACACATCCTTTGTCGAACCCTAATCTCTCGGTACCACCAACTTCCATATCGGTGCCACCGAGATTTAGTGACCAACTTCCTGCTGAGCAAATTCCAGGAATCGGAAATTCCGAGAATGGAATCGCTCTCAACGAGATTTGAAACTAGTCTAGGTCATCGTATTGCTACCACCGAAATTTATATACCTGTCTCACCGAGAATTCTAAAGTTGCCACATTTTGTGCAACTCGGTACCACCGAGATTCTTTTCGATGTCACCATTTTTCTGAGAGAGAGCCACCTACTCATGTGTTGAGATCAAGAGATTCCAATCCAACCATTTTACACTTGATTTATAGCCTCCCCAAGTTACTTTCCACAATATCAATATCTCCTACACGTGCCAAATCTGTGAGAGAGAGATTGAGTGTTGAGGAGACCATGTTTTGAAGCACAAGAGCAAGGAGTTCATTGTTCTACTACATCTATTACCTTTTGGAGGGTGGTGCCTCCTAGATTGGTTATGTGTTGCTTGGGAGCCTCCTACTTCGTGTTGTGGAGTTGAACCAAGAAGTTTGTAAGGCCAAGGAGATCGCCTACTTCGTGAAGATCTACCGTGAGTGAGGCTAATCCTGTGAGGGCGTAAGCCATGGTGGAATAGACAAGGCCGCTTCTTCGTGGACCCCTTGTGGGTGGAGACCTCCATGGACTCTCGCAGTCGTTACCCTTCATGGGTTGAAGTCTCCACTAACTTGGACGTATGATAGCACCACCTATCGGAACCTCGCCAAAAATCATCGTGTAAACCTTTGCGTTTGATCTCCCTACCTTGCCCTCTATGTTACATTTGCATGTCTTTACTTTCCACTTCTACACTCCTAGATATGCATGTGTAGAGTGAACTTGACTAGTCATAATTGCTAAAACTGGCCCACAACTAAAATAGGGAAAAGTCTAAGTTTTTATCTTGTCAAGTAGTCTAATAACCCCCCCCCCCCACCTCTAGACATACTTCAGATCCTACAATAACATATGTCAAGTGAATCAATAGAATACCCCATTGTCAAGACGACTATCCACATGTAAGACATACATCAAGTGTTGAGATCTAAAGTATTCAATCCAACATAACAAAATCTCAAAGGGAAAGACTCAATTCATCACATCAAGGTAGCAAGGGAAGAACACTGTATGATCCAACTATATTAACAAAGCTCGTGATACGTCAAGATCATTCCATCTCAAGAACATGAGAGAGATAGACATCAAACACATAACTACTGCTAGATATCCTAGCCTCGAGGGTGAACTACTCCCTCCTCGTCATGGACACTGTCGGGATGATGAAGATGGCCAACGGTGATGATTTCCTCCTCACGCACGGTACTGATACGTCTCCAATGTATCTATAATTTTTGATGGTTCCATGCTATTATCTTGTCAAACTTTGGATGTTTTGTATGCCTTTTATATCTTTTTTGGGACTAACTTATTAACTCAGTGCCAAGTGCTAGTTCCTGTTTTTCCGTGTTTTTGACCCTTTTCAGAGGAGAATTTTAAACGGTGTCCAAATGGAATAAAACTTCCAAAAAGATTTTTTCAGCAACAGAAGAAATGCAGGGGACGTGACAACCAAGGCAGAGGCCACCGGGCGAGGCCACAAGCCCCATAGGCTTGTTTTCTATAGTACCTCACGAGTTTCTGTTTAAGTTTTGTGTTGTGAAGTTTTCAAGTTTTGGGTGATGTTCTCATGGGAAAAGGGATAAAGAGTGGAAAGAGCTCAAGCTTGAGGATGCCCAAGGCATCCCAATCCAAATTCAAGGACACCAAAAAGCCTAAGCTTGGGGATGCCCCGCAAAGGCATCCCCTCTTTCGTCTTCAATTGATCGGTAACATTACTTGGAGCTATATTTTTATTCACCACATGATATGTGTTTTGCTTGGAGCGTCTTGTATCGTAGGAGTCTTTTATTTTTGTTGTGTCACAATCATCCTTGTTGCATACCTTTTTAGAGAGACATGCACTCATCGTGAATTTGCTAGAATACTCATTGTGCTTCACTTATATCTTTTGAGCTAGACAATTTTGCTCTATGTGCTTCCCTTAGATATTTTAGAGCATGGCGGTGCTTAAGTTGGTAGTTGGCTTGTGCTATGAAAGTAGTCCCAAAGGTGATAGGTACCCAAAGAGGATACAATAAAACTTCCATATTCATGTGCATTGAGTAGAAAGAGAAGTTTGATTCCTCTCAATTAGTTTTTAGACGTGGATTCGGTAATATTAAGAGTTATGTTAGTAGGGTGTTGTGAATCTAGAAATACTTGTGTTGGAGTTAGTGATTCCCGTAACATGCACGTATGGTGAACCGCTATGTTAGGAATTCGGAGAATAATTGATCTATTGATTGTCATCCTTTGTGTTGCGGTCGGGATCGCGCGATGGTTAACACCTACCAACCCTTCCCCTAGGAGTATGCGTTTAGCACTTTGTTTCGATTACTAATAAAAACTTTCACAATAAGTATGTGAGTTCTTCATGACTAATGTGAGGTCATGGTATAGATGCACTTTGACCTTCCACCATTGCAAGCCTTTCTAGTACCGCGCAATTTTCGCCGGTGCACAAACCCACCATATGCCTTCCTCAAAACAGCCACCATACCTACCTACTATGGCATTTTCATAGCCATTCTGAGATATATTGCCATGCAACTCCCACTGTTCCGTCTCATGACTTGTGCTGTCACTCTCATATTGCCATTGCATGATCGTAAGATAGCTAGCGAGATGTTTCAACGTCATAAGCCAAGCTAGATCGTTGCACATCCCGGTACACTGTCGGAGGCATTTCCTATAGAGTCATCATCGTTCTAAGCTTTGAGGTGTGAGTAAATAAAAGTGTGATGATCATCATTATTAGAGCATTGTCCCATGTGAGGAAATTAAAAAAAGAGGCCAAAGTTGCCCACAAAAAAAAGAGATATCGAAAGAGGCCAAAGAGCCCAAACAAAAAAAGAGAGAAAAACAGAGAAGGGACAATGCTACTATCTCTCTCCACACTTGTGCTTCATAATAGCACCATGTTCTTCATGATTGAGAGCCTCTCGTTTGGCCACCACCATATGCTAGGGGAAATCTTCATTTTATAACTTGGCTTGTATATTCCAATGATGGGCTTCCTCAAAATTGCCCTAGGTCTTCGTGAGCAAGCAAGTTGGATGTACACCCACTAGTTCTCCTTTTGAGATTTCACATACTTATAGCTCTAGTGCATTCGTTGTATGGCAATCCCTACTCACTCACATTGATATCTACTAATGGGCATCTCCATAGCCCTTTGATATGCCGAGTCGATGTGGCCATCTCCTCCTTTTTGTCTCACAACCTCCACCACACTCTATTCCACCTATAGTGTTATATCCATGGCTCACGCTCATGTATTGCGTGAGAGTTGAAAAAGGTTTCAGAAAGTAAGAGTGCAAAAACAATTACTTGGCCAATACCGGGGTTGTGCCTGATTTAAATTAGTTGTGTGGGGATGATGGAGCATAGCCAGACTATATGACTATTGTTTTGAATCTTACGGATTTGAACATTCATGTCACATGAAAGAAGTTACAAAGGACAACTATGCTAGGTAGCATTCCACATCAAAAATTCAGTCTTTATCACTTCCCTACTCGAGGACGAGCAGGAGTTAAGCTTGGGAATGCTTGATACGTCTCCAACGTATCTATAATTTTTTATGGTTCCATGCTATTATCTTGTCAAACTTTGGATGTTTTGTATGCCTTTTATATCTTTTTTGGGACTAACTTATTAACTCAGTGCCAAGTGTCAGTTCCTGTTTTTTGTGTTTTTGACCCTTTTCAGAGGAGAATTTTAAACGGTGTCCAAACGGAATAAAAATTCTGAAAAGATTTTTCGGAACCGAAGATACGCAGGGGACGTGAGAACCAAGGCACAGGCCACCAGGGGAGGCCACAAGCCCCCTAGGCGCGGCCAGGGGGGCGCGCCTAGCAGGCTTGTGGGCCCCTCGTGGCTCGTCTGCCCTACCTCTTCCGCCTATAAATTCCCGAAAAATCCAAAACTACGGGAGAGATCCACGAAAATACTTTTCCGCCACCGCAAGCTTCTGTCTCCGCAAGATCCCATATGGGGCACGTTCTGGTGCCCTGCCAGAGAGGGGATTCGGATACGGAGGGCTTCTTCATCAACACCATGGCCTCTCCGATGATGCGTGAGTAGTTCACCATAGACCTTCGGGTCCGTAGCTAGTAGCTACATGGCTTCTTCTCTCTCTTGGATCTTCAATACAAAGTTCTCCATGATCTTCATGGAGATCTATCCGATGTAATCTTCTTTTGCGGTGTGTTTGTCGAGATCCGATGAATTGTGGATTTATGATCAGATTATCTATGAATCTTATTTGAGTTTCTTCTGATCTCTTATATACATGATTTCATATCCTTGTAATTCTCTTCGAGTTGTGGGTTTTGTTTGGCCAGCTTGATCTATGATTCTTGCAATGGGAGAAGTGCTTGGTTTTGGGTTCATATCGTGCGGTGACCACATAGTGACAGAAGGGGTAGCGAGGCACGCATCGTTTTGTTGCCATCAAGGGTAAAAAGATGGTGTTTACATCATTGGTTTGAGTTTATCCCTCTACATCATGTCATCTTGCTTAAGGCGTTACTCTGTTCGTCATAAACTCAATACACTAGATGCATGCTGGATAGCGGTCGATGTGTGGAGTAATAGTAGTAGATGCAGACAGTATCGCTCTACTTGTCCCGGATGTGATGCCTATATGTATGATCATTGCCTTAGATATCATCATGACTTTGCGTGGTTCTATCAATTGCTCGACAGTAATTTGTTCACCCACCGTAATATTTGCTATTTTGAGAGAAGCCTCTAGTGAACACTATGGTCCCCGGGTCTACTTCACACCATATTTTCAGCCTTTCACTTTTACTTCGTTGCACTTTCCGCCTTCAGATCGCACTTTGCAATCAATCTTGAAGGGATTGACAACCCCTTTATAGCGTTGGGTGCAAGCTTGTTTGTGTTTGCGCAGGTACTCTGGACACTTGGCTTGATTCTCCTACTGGATTGATACCTTGGTTCTCAAAACTGAGGGAAATACTTACTGCTACTGTGCTGCATCACCCTTTCCTCTTCAAGGGAAAAACCAACGCAAGCTCAAGAGGTAGCAGGTACCGGAAAGGCTCCAGGTGGGTTTTTCTTTGATACAGAGAGTTGCGGCGGTCGAGCCGAGTTCTAGGTTAACTTTTGGGGGTTTCTGGATTTAGAGGTATTTTTAGCATTGGAATCACATCAGTCGAAGCCACATGGACCCCACAAGCTAACATGGCATGCCATGGGGATGGGCCCGTCCTTTTGGCTTGTGCCCACACGTGGCTCCCCTCTGGTGGTTCTTTGCTTCGGTATTTCTTATATTGTCTATAAAAAATCATCAAAAAGTATTGGGCAACTCTAAGAACTTATATTTTTGCATAAAACAACACCACGGTAATTCTACTGAAAACAGTGTCAGTCCGGGTTAGTTCTAATTAAATCATATAAATTGCATCAAACCCATATATAAGTATTGTAAACATAGGTAAACATGGCATGGATACTTCATAAATTATTGATACGTTGGAGACGTATCACTAACCTCCGACATATCCATAGCCAGCTCATAGGTCTCAATCCACTCAATCAATTCCAGATCAACTATGTAAGTGGGAATCTTACGAGCGCCCTTGAAATCAGGGGGCATGCGCACATTGCATAAAGTCGTCGCCAAGCAAAGAATCCCAATGGTCCTGCGAGTTAAGCTGACACTCTGTGAAGCTCCCAGGGCTATGGCGGGTTGATGTTGTACTAGAGGTTGAGCATATGTTGTTCATGCATTGCCTAATCCTTCTTCTCGCAAGGCCCGTGCGGCGTCGACAATTCGTGAGCATCCAAGACTACCGGTTGTGGGGTAATCGGGTGTCAATGCACACTGCTCGAAACTACTAGTGACTCGGCATGTCGACTCTTGCTCTAACTGTGGTGAGGGGTGGAATGCAGACGATGCTTGTGGATTTAGAGTAATTCTCCTACTGAACAATTGAAGTGTTGAGCATCGATGGCATTTCTAGCCTCGATTTCAAACAGGTTGTTCCCCATGATTGGCATTTCTACAAGGTTGTGAGTTGCCGCCAGTACATTATCAACTGGGTTAGAGTAATGACCCGCTCGAGTATGAACAAGATGGGGTGATTGCTGGGACGGTTGGTTCTAGTGAGTCGGCCCGGTCGTACTTGGTGGCACAGCTCGTGTCAATTGGGGTATGACATGCGTCTCTCCTAGCATGTCGGCACCTGTTCCTCGGGCCGGTGCATCCCCCGGTATTTCAAACAAAGTATTCGGCTCGAAAGCCAGCGACAAACGTATTTGATGCCTTCTCGTGTGAACGATAGAACTCTTGTTTTGATGGAAACCAAGATGATCCGCCTCCGCCTGCAGTCTCACTAAGGATGCACGCCTGCAGCTCTGTCATATGAGTGTTTCCTGCATTAATGTCATATTGGACCTTAGCCATCTGCTCACGAAGCTTTGCAACCTCTGTGTTGCGTTCAGTCGAATTCTCTGCGGTTACAAGACTTGCCAATAAGTTGCACACGGAAGTCGCCAGCTCCATCAATGCCTAAGTTGGCTCCATCGGAGGCTGGGACATTGCTCGCAGCTGTGTGATGACCCACAAGTGTAGGGGATCTATTGTAGTCCTTTTGATAAGTAAGAGTGTCGAAACCAACGAGGAGCAGAAGGATCTGACAAGTGGTTTTCAGCAAGGTATTCTCTGCAAGCACTGAAATTATCGGTAACAGATAGTTGTGATAAGAAGATTCGTAGCAAGTAGAAAGTAACAATAGTAACAAAGGTGCATAAAAATGGCCCAATCCCTTTTGTATCAAGGCACAAGCCTCGACAAACTCTTATAGGAGGTAAAGCGCTCCCGAGGACACATGGGAATTTCTGTCAAGCTAGTTTTCATCATGTTCATATGATTCGCGCTCGCTACTTTGATAGTTTGATATGTGGGTGGACCGGTGCTTGGGTGCTGCCCTTACTTGGACAAACATCCCACTTATGATTAACCCCTCTCGCAAGCATCCGCAACTACGAAAGAAGAATTAAGACTAAGTCTAACCATAGCATTAAACTAGTGGATCCAAATCAGCCCCTTACGAAGCAATGCATAAACTAGGATTTAAGCTTGTGTCACTCTAGCAACCCATCATCTACTTACTACTTCCCAATGCCTTCCTCTAGGCCCAAATAATGGTGAAGTGTCATGTAGTCGACGTTCACATAACACCACTAGAGGAGAGACAACATACAACACATCAAAATATCGAACGAATACCAAATTCACATGACTACTTATAGCAAGACTTATCACATGTCCTCAGGAACAAAAGTGACTACTCATAAAGCATAATTATGTTCATGACCAGAGAGGTATTGAATAGCATCAAGGATCTGAACATATAATCTTCCATCGAGTAATCCAACTAGCATCAACTACAAAGAGTAATTAACACTACTAGCAACCTTACAAGTACCAATCGGAGTCGCGAAACGAAGATTGGTTACAAGAGATGAACTAGGGTATGGAGATGAGATGGTGCTGATGAAGATGTTGATGGTGATGAGTCCCCTCCAATGAGAGTAGTGTTGGTGATGACGATGGCGACGATTTCCCCCTCCGGGAGGGAAGTTTCCCCGGCAGGACGACCCTGCCGGAGCTCTAGATTGGTTCTGCTCAAGCTCCGCCTCGTGGCGGCGGAGATTCCTCCCAAAAGCCTCCTCTTGATATTTTTTTTGGAACGAAACCCTCCTTATAGCAAAAGAGGGGAGCCAGAGGGCCAACAGGGAGCCCACAAGCCCCCTAGGCGCGGCCAGGGGGGTAGGCCGCGCCTAGCAGGCTTGTGGCCTCCTGGTGGCTCCCCTTTGGTACTTCTTCCGCCCAGTATTTTTTATAAATTCCAAAATTATTCCTCGTTGATTTTCACGGCTTTTGGAGTTGCGCAGAATAGGTATCTCAAACTTGATCCTTTTTTAGGCCAGAATTCCAACTGCCGGCATTCTCCCTCTTCATGTAAACCTTGCAAAATAAGAGAGAAAAGGCATAAGTATTGTACCGTGAAGTGTAATAACAGCCCATAAAGCGATAAATATCAACATAAAAGCATGATGCAAAATGGACGTATCAACTCCCCCAGGCTTAGGCTTCGCTTGTCCTCAAGCGGAAACCGAGATCAATAAATATGCCCATATGTTTAGAGAGAGAGGTGTCGACAAAACAAAATACGGACATGGAGGCATCATGATCACAATCAGAACAGCAATATAATCATATAATCTCTTATGCTAAAGTGGTAATTCCTTTACAAAGTAAACTATGGATCAAGAACCTTATTAAGAATAAACAACCAATAGCCTTTAGTCATTGAAGCAATTGCATTTTATCATAACATCGGAAAGAGTCAAATAAGAGCTTGTAAAGCAAATCCACATACTCAATCATCCTTTTGTCTTCTACAATTGCTACAACTCACATGGTACTCATGAGATCAAAGTTTCAGTCGGACACGGAGAAAGATAGGGGCTTATAGTTTCGCCTCCCAACTATTTACCTCAAGGGTAATGTCAACAATAATAATTCATGAATATTTACTTCCAAGTTGACATATGAATATAGATCTTTCCCTAGCATATTGTAACGCCCAAGATGCAATCCTATCCTTGTTCTGCCGTGAGGGCCTCGACGGGGATAGAAGCGCATCTCGTCGTTTTTCAAGAATGGATATCGTTACAAGTACATGTACTGAAAATATGAGATATATGGGATTGGCTTACACTCGCCACAACCTACATCAGTACAATACATAAATATAACGAAGAAGAGCAGGGTCCAACTACGGACAAAAACAAATGAGAAAAGAGAACGACGTCCATCCTTGCTATCCCAGGCTGCCGGCCTGGAACCCATCCTAGATCGATGAAGAAGAAGAAGAAGAAGAAGAAGAAGAAGCAACTCCAAATGAACAATCAACACGCTCACGTCTTAATCACCTTACATGTACCTGCAACTGGTGTTGTAGTAATCTGTGAACCACAGGAGACTCAGCAATCTCATTTCCAAAGGTATCAAGACTAGCAAAGCTAAATAGGTGAGGTATGGTTAAGTGGTGAGGCTGCAGCAAGCGACAAAGCATTTATATGAGGTGGCTAACTTATGAGTACAAGAATAAGAGGGGGAAGATCTACGCACAGCAGACGTGAACTACTGGTGATCAAATGAATGATCCTGAACACCTACTTACGTCAGACATAACCCCACCGTGTCCTCGATCGGAGAAGGAGCTCGTGAAAGAGACAGTCACGGTTACGCACTCAGTGGGCATATTTTAATTAAGTTAACTTCAAGTTATCTAGAACTAGTGTTAAACAAAGTTTCCACGTTGCCACATAACCGCGGGCACGGCTTTCCGAAAAGATTTAACCCTGTAGGGGTGCTCCAACTAGTCCATCACAAATTACCACAAGCTGCATAGAAATCCTCGATCACGAAGCTCGCGATCTCATCGGACTCCTTAGTGGAAAATCTCAACTTTGAGATTACCCAAAGCATCACCGGAATCCAGATGCACAAGACATTCATCAAAGGTAAAACTAATCCAGCAAGGCCGCCCGGCGTGTCGACGCCCGATAGGAGCCGCTTAACTCGTTCTCAGGACACGACGGATGAGCGATGATTACCACGCCAAACGCCGAGTTGCCCCGGGTAGCGTTAATAAGCTGCTCTGTTTTGGACCAGCACCATCAGCACTGGCCCTCCCTGTATTATGTAGAATTACTCCTCGGGTTCATGACGCCCTATGCTTTTCAGTATTATCAAAATTATTATGTTGGGCAAATGTAGTACCAATGTTTGGCCTTGCCAGACCAGCTTTAATCTAAAATGAATTATCAAGGGGGTCCCCATAACAACCCTGATCGTGTTAGGAGCGCTAAATATGGAACATAACACCGGTAGCGAAACTAAGGGGGCAAAGGTGGAACAAAACACCAGGCTAGAAAGCCAAGCCTTCCACCTTTTACCAAGTATATAGGTGCATTAAATTAAATAGCATTTAATAATGTGATATAACAAGGAACTCATGTTATCACATGGAAGCAACTGGACCTGCAATTATAGGAACGCTAACACATGGTAAAGCAAGCGGTAACATTGCCAATCAGTGGTTTTCTAGGTGGTGAACAGGTTGAAGGTTTTCATGGCAATGTTGAGAGGCTGATATTTAACATGTGGTAGGCAGCGAGACATAACGATAGAAACGGTAAAACTAGCATGGCAATGAAAGTAATGGTATCTGGGGAAATTTTCATCTTGCTTGAGATCCCGCTTGGAAGAAGAATGACTCCATGAAGCAGACGAACCGATGTAGTCGAACGGGTCCTCACAATCCGACACGCTTGCGGAACTCTATCGAGACGAAGCAAACCGGAAACAAGCATCAACACAGATATTCACCACAGCACATGCACGACAAGATGCAATCCACATATGATGCATGATCAGTTGAATATACGCAATACATGGCATGGCAATTCACAACAATCAAACACTACACATTAAGTGAAGTTCAATATGCAACGAGTTGCATATTGACGAAACTCCACATACGGATTATTTAGTTCTATCCCGATTAGGTACACGACAATATTAAATGTGGTTAAACATGGCAAGAGGTAAGGTGTAATTAAACTACCTATCTAGGCATTTTAAATGAGGTCGGAAACGACATATAGCATCTCCGAGATGACCTCAGGCGTTAATTTATAATTCTGTGCAGATCTGAATTAACAAGTTTAAATTTTTGTTAAAGAGCAAAATAAATAGGTTCACGTGATTCTACGCATCATTTCAATCAATTTACATATAGAGAACATCTCCAACGGAGCTACGGTTCAAAAGATACAAACACCGCAAGATATGATGATATGAATGCAACATGTGTGCAACGACAGTCGCTAGCATTCCAAAACATACAAACAGTAAGGTAATATGAAACTACACGAGATTCTAAGCAAGTTTCATATAGGACACGATGAAAACCGAGCAACGGTTCAACAACTATGAGCTAAACAAGATATAGTCACAATCTGCCAAAATCAGCCACATAGCATTTTCTACGCCCTCGAACAACTAGCTACACAAATCCAAAATGCTCAACAAGGCATGAGACAGTAGAGGGCAAGATCCACTACCACAAACTACTAATAACATTTAGCATGGAAGCATGGATCACTAGAAAAAGAACTCATAAAATAGCATCTCACACACAATTTCGGACTTAGAGAAAAACACAGTTTATGACAGTGCAGTTTTCGATCTGAAGGCATATTGACAACAACAAAACTATATGCTACATGACTCCAAATGGCATGAAAATTCACAGTGTGCTAGAGAATCTTAAAGTCTACAAATAACTCCATTGCACCAATCTCAAAAGAGCTATAGATCACTAGATAAACTCATGCAAAGACAGCAACAAAATAACAGATTTTAGACTTAGAAATATTTCAGCATCTCCAAAACAACACTATTTCCTAGCAAGTTGAGAGCAAGCAAACCACACCTAAACATGGATTTCTATTGCCATAAAAATTACGAGGGGCTAGTCTACACATCCAAGGGCAAATCTCTAGTTGACAACTCCTTCATGTCATGCATGGATTAAATCCCACAAAATAAACAAAAGGGCAACATGGCAAAATATCACGCGCACTAACTTATTCGAAAGCTAAAACAAAAAGACAGTTAAATTATATGAATTTTTCTACCCCGAAAACATATATAACATGTGGGGTTGCAAAAGTAAAATATTGCCACACGTATATGCGAGAATATGTCCTAAACACGATTTAATAAACTAGGGACGGGATCCTACATGCAAAAATACAAACAACTACTCTAAAATGCATGGCAAAATGTCCCTAAAAACATGAGCATTTAAACTACGGGGTTTGAGTAATCCGGACACGCACAAAATTAAATATGGGATAATCAACCTATTAGGACAGCACACGTTTCTAGGCATATGGCAAGTCAAATCACTTCAAACATGCATGTAAATTGCAAATTATGAATCTACGTGAAAAACTACACAAGTTTCATATATAGTTCGTTCCGATCCGATGCACGGATAATAAACTACGGGGGTTTGAAATATCTATCTATTATATACTTAAAACGATAGAAAACGAACGGTGATGATTTGACACTCTAAAAATTAAGATATATCAACGATGTAGATTAGGCATGTATTAGACGTAATAAAAAACTGAAACAGAGTCCACCTAGAATTAAATATATTGGCAGCTTGTGATCTAAGCGACAAGTACTAGACGTAAGAGAAAAAAAAAATATAGTCCACGTAGAATTAAATATACTGGCAGCCTGTGATCTAAGCAAATCAGTCCATCCGGTTTCATCCGGTAGTGGTTTACGTATGGCTAGCAAACTTGCTTTACCCCCCCCCCCCCCCCCCTACAACAAGAAAAGAAAAATAGATATGTGTGCACGTATATAGCAGTGGCCCATAGAGAATAATTTTTTTACTTTCTCCAGGCTAATACACATGCTATATTTTTGCTACTTTCAATTGTCTACTTCACCTTTTACCACGGTCGTACCATACCAAATACAATCCATAGTGCATATAATTCTTAGCGGGTGGATATATAATACATGGTTCTGAGAATCTCTGTAAAAATATGTTTTTTATAAACCCCACGTAAATACAATCATATTTGATGGGAAATAATAACAAGCCTATTATATATACAAAAATCTGAACAAACATTAATAGAAAATTAATTTTTTTTATTTCAGATTTGTACATGTGACCTCATAAAAATCTCAGGTTCACGAGAAACATTATATGGTATTAAGTTAGTTTTACATAAGGTAGTATATTACATAAGGTGTAAATATGGCATAAAATATTTTATTATAATATAAAACATAAGCCAAGAAAACCTCAACGTTCGCCCACATGTGTCAATATATATGATTTGTTTATCCTAATTTTAACGATTAAAACTAGAAGACAGAAAGATCACGTATATAACTATAATAATGTATAAATAATTATTTGACACATCGAAATGAAGAACCAGACCATGCTCATACAACCAAGCCTGCATGCATAATCAATCACATACTATGTACGTGTAAATAAACAAAATCGAGTACTGCTAAACGTATGTGGATACATAAAAAGTAATATAGGCATGAACGTAATCTGTCCGAGTCCAATGGTGTGAAAATAGGAAGAATCTCCGCAAGTCCAGTATCCGTGTGAAAGCCATGCTTGCATGTCTGATTGGAAAACAAGAGGCTGATGAAATAGAACGTCCTAGCGGGTGGAACCAACTCTTTTATCCAGATTCGATATAAAAAATAATCCTCTTTTTTCTTGGAAAGACAGTATTACTGCTTGCACTTCCCCTTATCATGTATCATGTAATCAGTTATTTTCATTTTTTGCAAGAAAATGTCATCAGTTAACAATCTGATGATATATTAGATAAAATCATATAACAATACCTACCATAAATATATGGTTGGATATTTAGTAAAATAATTATATGTTTACTTAAAAGGAAAACTTATACTAAAAATTGAAATTGAAATAAAAATAAAAATACTGCAATTCATACGTACTCAATGTGTAGTTTAAAATGGATAAACACAATAATTTTATTTGTATACAAAACAATTTGATTTATGTATAAATTCGGCTGCACGCATGCTATAACATCATCACTGATGTCATTGATTAATTAGTTGATGGAATCACTTTTCCTTCTCATCCACTCTGTCAAATTGAACCGTATATTCATATATACCATCTAATTAAGAGTTCTCTAGATATTGTTGAAAAATAGGTAAAGTCAATAAAACATGGAGAAATTTGTGTAGAATTATAATTAAAATGAACAATCTACGTAGGAACATTTAATATCAGAAAGCATGCGGTGACACTGTTTTATATTCAACGCATAATGTCATATACAAATATGCTTGGGTATCTTAGATATGTTGACACATATGGATTCATTTGTATAAAGTAGGAGTTGTGTGAGTAGAAATTAGTCGATCTAAGGTACACATGAATTGGCGATATGAGTGTATCTTAGAACACCCATAAATGACAAAGCAATGATAGATTATGAAGACTTGAATAGATTACACATGTCCTATGTTTGGATGAAAGAGAATTCTAATTGATAACAATAAAACCAATTTGCATATGGCATGCATATAACATAATAAATATTATTTTGGTACAAAGAGAAAAGAGCTAACAAAAACAAATATAATTGAACGATGGAATAAATTGTCTCAATTATGCTTAAAGATATAGTTATTAGAAAACCACATATAATCTACATATTTTAAACTATATATAGAGAAAGTGAAATGAGATGTTATATAATTTATTAGAGAATGTTGTCCAATCATTTACGTGATATGCATGAAAGTATACTATCAATGAAATTCTCATGAATATGTGAATCACGGCGATGTGATTGTATGTATATTCTCAACTTTAGCGATTTACAATTTGTCTCATTGATAACTACATGAAAATAAAAAAGATAGTTCAATAACATATATTGTGAAGCATCATAACAAAAAGCGAGATTGGACGCAATTGGAGAGAATATTTAACCAAAAAGGGTGCAAACAACACATATCCCATGCAAGTAGCACATATTTTTTTTTAATTATCTGTATCATGCATAAAAACGTGAGTTGATCTAAAACCACATATATGTGATGCGAAAACAATATATATTGGAAGTTTCGAAAAGAAGCAATTGGAATCAGACGGACTCCATTTGGGAGTTATCAATTGTATTTCTAAGTTTAGAATATCGTCATGATTTTCTATAGTAGACTCATTACTACTTTTAGATAAAGTTATCAACAGCGCCTAATGTTTTGAATTCGAAACAACATTTATATTAATATGAAACTCTAGTCACGCAAATGCGCGGGTAACTCCGCTAGTTTAATATATTCTGAAATAATAAATCCTAAAATCCTAAAATAAAAACTACTGGGCCTAATTCGTTCCTGGGCCTAACAGGGCAAGCGCACTAAATCTATGTTGCGCACAGGGCGAAAATAGATGGGTCTCGGGGCTGCTCACCTTGGGCCGGAAGGCCGACGCGGAGAGGAGGAGCTAGGCCGACGGCTCGCTAGGGGAGGCCGGACTGGCCTGGGGCGCGCCTGGGCCTCGTGGCAAAGGGAGGCGAGGGAGGCTGGCTCGGGCCTCGCCTGGGGCGCTAGGGGGAGGCAGTCCAGCATCCACGGGCGCTCCCTTCATCCTCCTCCCGTGCTCCTGCATGAGCAGAAGGCATGGCGGAGGCGCTGCAAGGGGGGCGACGCAGCCAGGCGAGGGACGGGATCCGGCGGGTCTGGGCGGATCTGGGGGCGAGGAACCCATTCCCGACGTCGGTGGCTCGAGACGGCTCCGGGGTGTGGAGATCGAGCACGGCTTCCTGCGGGACAGAGAGAGAGAAGTGAGAGAGAGACGAGAGGGAAGGAAGAAGGAGTAGGGGCGCGGGGCTCCGGCCTGGACGGCGATGAGGCGTCCTCCGGCGAGGGGCGCGCGGCAAGGAGGCGCTGGCTCCTGCGAGGGGCGGCTCGGGGTTGGGGGCGCTCCTGCCATGGGAGCGAGCTCGGGGAGGCCGGCGGTTGACCCGAGCCCAGATGGGCTCGGGCGGGCTCAATCCATTCTTACTGGTCTGTTAGTAGAATGCATCCCTTATGGATTAATCATCTCCTTTACCTCAAATCATACTGGCGAATCCTGGACTTTGGTGAATGTCTATGGTCCTTGTCAGGGTGAAGCTAGAGATATCTTTGTTAGCTGGCTATATAATCTTCCTATACCTACTGAGGCTATATAATCTTCTTGGAGACTTTAATTTCATTAGATCACCTGACAACAGAAACCTCCCTGGGGCTGATGTAAATGATATGTTCATCTTCAATGAGATTATTTGTCATCTGGGCTTACTGGAACTACCTATTAAGGGCAGATCTTTCACTTGGTCCAATATGCAAGATTCCCCTCTTCTTGAGCAACTTGACTGGTTCTTCACATCAGCCAACTGGATCTCTTCATATCCTCTTACACAAGTGCTCCCCCTTGCAAAGACAGCTTATGATCATGTTCCATGTGTGGTCACTGTCAACACTTCCATCCCTAAGTGTAACCTCTTTCGTTTTGAAAACTACTGGGTTGAAATGAAGGGCTTCATGGAGTGTGTTCAACAGTCCTGGGTCATTCCTTCCAAGAAAGCCCATATTACTGTTGTCATTATGGATAAGATGAAACATCTCAGGCAGGCTCTGAAAAGATGGCAGACATCAAATCCCCAGAGGAACTCATGTGGGTGTACCCATTGGAACTCGGGAAGGGTCCCATATAATCAAATCCCCAGACATCAAATGGTTCAATGACAAGTGAATAGTTCATAGGCATTTCCTGACGCTTACTGATGTTCCCTATTCTTTGGCATTCGTCACAAGACAAGACAAACTTACGAGCATCCTTGAAGAGAGTGGGCCAATAGAAACCTGATTGCAATACCTTATGGGCAGTTCTATCTCCAGCGTGGTGTCCTCCGTAGGCTTCGGAATGACACTTCTGCAGGATCTGTCCCTGTTCATGTTCAGGCACACAACGTCTAATAACACCATCTACTCCTTCCTTATAAAGGTGAGGATCATCCCAAAAGTAGTGTCTCAAATCAAAGAAGAATTTCTTCTTTTGCTGATAGGTGAAACTGGGTGGTATGTATTTGTCTACGATATAGTTTGCATAATCGGCATAACACGGTGCACTATGTGAAGTGCGGATGACATTTAATTGCTCATCAGGAAAGTTGTCATCAATAGGTAGTGGGTCATCAAGGACATTCTCTAGCCTAGACAAGTTATCTGCTGCAGGGTTATCAGCACCCTTTCGGTCAACGACGTGCAAATCAAACTCCTGTAGCAGGAGAACCCATCTGATCAGCCTAGGCTTAGTGTCCTTCTTCTCCATAAGGTACTTAATAGCAGCATGATCAGAGTGAATAGTGACTTTGGAGTCAACTATATAAGATCTGAACTTTTCACATGCAAACACGACTGCTAAAAACTCCTTTTCCGTAGTGGCATAGTTTCTTTGGGAACTGTCTAGAGTTTTACTAGCGTAGTGAATAACATTCAACTTCTTGTCAACTCTCTGTCCTAGAACAGCACCAACAGCGTAATCACTAGCGTCACACATGATTTCAAAGGGCAAGTTCCAGTCAGGTGGTTGAACAATAGGTGCGGTTATCAAAGCCTTCTTAAGTATTTCAAAGGCTTCCTCACAATCCTCATCAAAAACAAAAGGAACGTCCTTCTGCAAGAGGTTGGTAAGAGGCATAGAAATCTTAGAGAAGTCTTTAATGAACTTTCTATAGAAACCAGCATGACCTAGGAAACTTCGTATACCTCTGATATCTGTGGGGCAAGGCATTTTCTCAATTGCATCAACCTTAGCCTTATCAACTTCAATGCCTCTTTCAGAGATCTTGTGTCCTAAGACAATGCCTTCATTAACCATAAAGTGGAACTTCTCCCAATTCAAGACGAGGTTGGTCTCTTCGCATCTTTGTAAGACTCGATCAAGGTTGCTGAGGCAATCATCAAAGGAAGACCCGTAAACGGAGAAGTCATCCATGAAAACCTCAACAATCTTTTCACAAAAGTCAGAGAATATAGCCATCATACATATTTGAAAGGTGGCAGGTGCATTGCATAAGGCAAAAGGCATACGTCTATAAGCAAAGGTACCGAAGGGGCAGGTGAAAGTGGTTTTCTCTTGATCACATTATGCAACAGGTATTTGAGAGAAACCTGAATAACTGTCTAGAAAGCAGAAGTGTGTGTGTTTTGATAGCCTTTCTAGCATTTGGTCGATAAACGACAAAGGATAATGATCTTTCCTGGTTGCCTTGTTCAGTTTCCGGAAGTCTATCACCATCCTATAGCCGGTAATAATCCTTTGTGGGATTAGTTCATCCTTATCATTAGGAACGACGGTGATGCCTCCCTTCTTAGGTACGCAATGTACTGGACTTACCCAATCACTATGAGCAACGGGATAAATGATTCCTGCTTCCAGAAGCTTTAATATTTCTTTTCTAACGACCTCTTTCATCTTAGGATTCAATCTCCTCTGATGATCAGCAACTGGTTTGAAGTCAGGATCAGTTTTAATCTTGTGCTGACATAGAGTAGGACTAATACCCTTAAGATCATCAAGAGTATATCCAATAGCATCACGGTGCTTCCTCAGAGTTCTTAGTAACTTCTTCTCTTCGTGCTCTGAGAGGAGAGCACTAATAATAACAGGATATATCTCCTTCTCATCAAGATAGGCATACTTAAGAGTATCAGGCAACTGTTTAAGCTCGAACACAGGATCACCCTTTGGTGGGGGAGGATCCCCAAGCAGTTCAACAGGCAGATTATTCTTGAGAATAGGATATTGTTCTAAGACAATTTTATCTATCTCATCTCTCTCCTCCATATGCATATCATTTTCATGCTCAAGCAGATATTGCTCTAAAGGATCCATAGGAGGTACGGCAATAGAGGCAAGATCAATGATTCCATCCCTACCAGACGACTCTCTTTCATGGGGTTGTCTTCCAAACTTGGAGAAGTTAAATTCATGAGACACACCCTCGAAACTAACAGTGACGGTCTACTTAATGCAATCAATGTGAGCATTGACAGTGTTGAGAAAGGGTCTACCAAATATGATGGGACAAAAGCTATCTTATGCAGTACCAAGGACGAGGAAATCAGTAGGATACTTCGTCTTACCACATAGGACTTCTACGTCTCTCACAATTCCGAGAGGGGAAATAGTGTCTCTATTAGCTAGCATAATAGTGACATCAATGGGTTCTAACTCAGCAGGTGCAATCTCATCTTTGATTTCATCATATAGAGAACGGGGTATTGCACTAACACTAGCTCCCATATCACATAAACCATGGTAACAGTGATCTCCTATCTTGACAAAAACAACGGGCAGGCCAACTACAGGTCTGTGTTTGTCTTTCGCGTGAGGTTTAGCAATTCTAGCGGAGTCCTCACAGAATTTGATAACATGCCCATCTATGTCTTCGGCTAAGAGATCTTTGATAATAGCAACACTAGGTTCAACTCTAATCTCCTCAGGGGGTGCAAGTGGTCTAATGTAACCCCTACGTATCACAGTTGGAGCTTTAGAATAATCCTTTATCCTAGCAGGGTATGGTGGTTTCTCAGTGTAAGCACAAGGAACAACAGGATCACTAAAAACAATGATTTTCTCCTCAACTAGATTGGTTTTGGCTATGTCGCTTTCTACAGGAGGATGATATTTAAACCACTTCTCTTTGGGAAGATCAGCATGAGCAGCAAAAGATTCACATAGAGAAGCTACTATCTCAGAGTCAAGTCCATACTTAGCGCTAAAATCTCTAGAAGTGTTTGTCTCAACAAAAGATTTAACGCAATCAAACTGGAAATTCATACCTGACTCCTTACCATCCTCCAGCTCCCAATCTTCAGAGTTGCGTTTTATTCTTTCCAATAAATTCCACTTGTGATCAATATCCTTCTTCATAAAAGAACCGGTACAAGAAGTGTCAAGCATGGTACGATCTTCATGAGAAAGCCTAGCATAAAAGTTTTGAGTGATGATTTCTCTCGAGAGCTCATGATTGGGGCATGAATATAGCATTGATTTAAGCCTCCCCCAAGATTGAGCTATGCTTTCCCTATCACATGGCCAAAAGTTATAAATAAAGTTCTGATCACGATGTACTAAATGCATAGGATAGAACTTTTGATGAAATTCCAATTTCAACCAATTGTAGTCCCATGATCCAGTATCATCACATAGCCTATACCATGTCAACGCCTTATCCTTCAAAGATAAAGGAAAGACTTTCTTCTTTACCTCATCCTCGGGCAAACCTGCAAGCTTAAATAAACCACAAACTTCATCTACATAGATCAGATGCAAGTCTGGATGTGAAGATCCATCTCCTGTGAAAGGATTAGCCAGCAGTTTCTCAAGCATACCCGAAGGAATTTCATAAATGATATTTTCAGTAGGTACCTCAGGTTGAGGAACACCTCCTCGTGCTTCCGTTCGTGGTGAAGATACCCCGAACAAACTCCTCAAAGGAACAGTTTCCATAGTGACAAGTGACAATAAATTTCAGCACGGTATATAGATGTTTCCTTACCAATTTCCACTTACCAAAGGCACTTCACTCCCCGGCAACGGTGCCAGAAAAGAGTCTTGATGACCCAAAATAATAGGGGATCAATAGTAGTCCTTTCAATAAGTAAGAGTGTCGAACCCAACGAGGAGCAGAAGGCTCTGATAAACGGATTTCAGCAAGGTAATAACTGCAAGCACTGAAAGTAGCGGTAACAAGTGATTGTGTAGCGAGGTGAAACGTAGCAAGCAAAAAGTAACAAGTAACAAGTAGTAGTAATAGTGCAGCAAGTGGCCCAATCCCTTTTGTAGCAAGGGACAAGCCTGACCAAAGTCTTATAGGAGGAAAAACGCTCCCGAGGACACATGCGAATTTCTGTCATGCTAGTTTCATCAAGTTCATATGATTCGCGTTCATTACTTTGATAGTTTGATATGTGGGTGGACCGGCGCTTGGGTACTGCCCTTACTTGGACAAGCATCCCACTTATGATTAACCTCTCTCGCAAGCATCCGCAACTACAAAAGAAGAATTAAGACAAAGTCTAACCATAGCATTAAACTAGTGGATCCAAATCAGCCCCTCACGAAGCAACGCATAGACTGGGGTTTAAGCTTCTGTCACTCCAGCAACCCATCATCTACTTACTACTTTCCAATGCCTTCCTCTAGGCCCAAGTATGGTGAAGTGTTATGTAGTCGACGTTCACATAACACCACTAGACGAAAAGACAACATACAACATATCAAAATACCGAACGAATATCAAATTCACATGACTATTATTAACATGACTTATCCCATGTCCTCAGGAACAAAAGTAACTACTCACAAAACATAATCATAATCATGATCAGCGGTGTAATGAATAGCATCAAGGATCTGAACATAAACTCTTCCACCAAGTAATCCAACTAGCATCAACTACAAAGAGTAATCAACACTACTAGCAACCTTACAAGTACCAATCGGAGTCGTGAGACGAAGATTGGTTACAAGAGATGAACTAGGGATTGGAGAGGAGATGGTGCTGATGAAGATGTTGATGAAGATGCCTCCCCTCCGACGAGAGGAGTGTTGGTGATGGCGATGGCGACGATTTCCCCCTCCGGGAGGGAAGTTTCCCCGGCAGGATCGTCCTGCCGGAGCTCTAGATTGGATCTGCTCAAGTTCCGCCTCGTGGCGGCGGCAAAACCACGAAAAAGCTCTCGTATGACTTTTTCCAGAACAAAACCCTTCATATAGCAAAAGAGGGGGGCTAGTGGGCCATGAGGGAGCCCATAAGCCCCCACTCCGCCACCAGGGGGTGGTGGCGGTGGCACGGCTTGTGGCGCCCTCGCAGCCCCCCTCCGGTACTTCTTTTGCCCAGTATTCGTTATTAAATCCCAAAAAAATCCACGTAACTTTTCAGGGCATTTGGAGATGTGCAGAATAGTGGACTAAGATTTGCTCCTTTTCAAGTCCAGAGTTCCAGTTGCCTGAATTCTCCCTCTTCAAATAAACCTTGCAAAATAAGAGATAAAAGGCATAAATATGCTACCACAAGTAATATAACAGCCCAAAAAGCAATAAATATCAACATGAAAGCATGATGCAAAATGGACGTATCAGCGAGACATAACGATAGAAATGGTAAAACTAGCATGGCAATGATAGTAAGGTATCTCGAGAAATTTTCATCTTGCTTGAGATCTCGCTTGGAAGAAGAACGACTCCGTGAAGCAAACGGATCGATGTAGTCGAACGGATCCTCCCAATCCGACACGCTTGCGGAACTCTATCGAGACGAAGCAAAACGGAAACAAGCATCAACACAGATATTCACCACGACACATGCACGACAAGATGCAATCCACATATAATGCATGATCAGTTGAATATACGTAAGACATGGTATGGCAATTCACAACAATCAAACACTACACATTAAGTGAAGTGAACGAGTTGCATATTGACGAAACTCCACATACAGATTATTTAATTCTATCCTGATTAGGTACACGGCAATATTAAATGTGGTTAAACATGGCAAGAGGTGAAGCGTAATTAAACTGCCTATCTAGGCATTTTAAATGAGGTCGGAAACGACATATAGCATCTCCGAGATGACCTCATGCGTTAATTTATAATTCTATCTAGATCTGAATTAACAAGTTTAAATGTTTTTTAAACAGCAAAATAAATAGGTTCACGTGATTCTACGCATCGTTTCAATCAATTTACATATATAGAACATCTCCAACGGAGCTACGGTTCAAAAGATACAAACACCGCAAGATATGATGACATGAATGCAATATGTATGCAACGACAGTCACAAGAATTCCAAAACATACAAACAGCAAGGTAATATGAAACTACACGAGATTCTAAGCAAGTTTCATATAGGACACGATGAAAACCGAGCAACGGTTCAACAACTACGAGCTAAACAAGATATAGTCACAATCTGCCAAAATCAGCCACATAGCATTTTCTACGCCCTCGAACAACTAGCTACACAAATCCAAAATGCTCAAACAAGGCATGAGACAGTAGAGGGAAAGATGCACTACCAGAAACTACTAATAAAATTTAGCATGGAACCATGGATCACTAGGAAAAGAACTCACAAAATAGCATCTCACACACAGTTTCAGACTTAGAGAAAAACACAGTTTATGACAGTGCAGTTTTCGATCTAAAGGCATATTGACCGCAACAAAACTATATGCTACATGACTCCAAATGGCATGAAAATTCACAACATCCTAGAGAATCTTAAAGTCTACAACTAACTCCATTGCACCAACCTCAAAAGAGCTACAGATCACCAGATAAACTCATGCAAAGACAACAACAAAATAACACATTTCAGACTTAGAAATATTTCAGCATCTCCAAAACAACACTATTTCCTAGCAAGTTGAGAGCAAGCAAACCACACCCAAACATGGATTTCTATTGCCACCAAAGTTACCAGGGGCTAGTCTACACATCCAAGGGCAAATCTCTAGTTGACAACTCCTTCATATCATGCACGGATTAAATCCCACAAAATAAACAAAAAGGGAACATGGCAAAATATCACGCGCACTAACTTACTCGAAAGCTAAAACTAAAAGCACAGTTAAATTCTATGGATTTTTTTACCCCGAAAACATATATAACATCTGGGCTTGCAAAAGTAAAATATCGCCACACGTATATGCGAGAATATGTCCTAAACATGATTTAGTAAACTAGAGACGGGATCCTACATGCAAAAATACAAACAACTACTCTAAAATACATGGCAAAAGGTCCCTAAAAACATGAGCATTTAAACTACGGGGTTTGAGCAATCCGAACACGCACAAAATTAAATACGGGGTAATCAACCTATTAGGACAGCACGCGTTTCTAGGCATATGGCAAGTCAAATCACTTCAAACATGCATGCAAATTGCAAATTATGAATCTACGCGAAAAACTACACAAGTTTCATATATAATTCGTTCTAATCCGGTGCACGGACAATAAACTACGGGCGTTTGAAATATTTAATATATTCTGAAATAATAAATCCTAAAATCCTAAAATAAATACTGCTGGGCCTAATTCGTTCCTGGGCCTAACAGGGCAAGTGCACTAAATCTATGTTGCGCACAGGGCGAAAATAGATGGGTCTCGGGGCTGCTCACCTTGGGCCGGAAGGCCGTCGCGGAGAGGAGGAGCTGGGCCGACGGCTCGCTGGGGGAGGCCGGCCTGGCCTGGGATGCGCCTCGGCCTTGTGGCGAAGGGAGGCAAGGCAGGCTGGCTCGGGCCTGGACTGGGGCGCTGGGGGGAGGCAGCCCAGCATCCACGGGCGCTCCCTTCGTCCTCCTCCCGTGCTCCTCCACGAGCAGAAGGCATGGCGGCGGCGCTGCAAGGGGAGCGACGCAGCTAGGCGAGGGACGGGATCCGGCGAGTCTGGGCGGATCTTGAGGCGAGGAACCCATTCCCGACGTCGGTGGCTCAAGACGGCTCCGGGGCGAGGAGATCGAGCAAGGCTTCCTGCGGGACAGAGAGAGAGAAAAGAAGTGAGAGAGAGAGGAGAGGGAAGGAAGAAGGAGCATGGGCGCGGGGCTCCGGCCTGGAGGCTGACGAGGCGTCCTCCGGCGAGGGGCGCGCGGCAAGGAGGCACTGGCTCCTGCAAGGGGCGGCTCGGGGTTGGGGGCGCTCCTGCCATGGGAGCGAGCTCGGGGAGGCCGGCGGTTGACCCGGGCCCAGATGGGCTCGGGCGGGCTCAAATCAGGCCCCATGGGCCGGCGGCTGGAGGAGGTGGGAATGGCTGCGTGGCTAGGGTTAGGTTTAGCACGGGAAACGAGTGAGAGAGAGTGGCTGCCTGAAATGGCATGGGGGTCTATTTATAACAATGGGGGGCTAGGTTTAGCAGAATTTCGCCCCGGTTTCAACCGCGCGATCTAAATCAGACGGTTTCGAACGGGGCAAAGGCTAAGTGGCCGTGTAGAGTGGCTAGCCACAGATGAGAGGGAGAATGGGCGCCCGTCAATGTATTTTAAAACACCGAAAAAACGTCCAACGATAGACCGAAGACGGTGCCGCTACGGTCGACCTTCCGGGTACTAGACGGACTCTGATTGCGACAAAATTTGGCAGGCGGCCTACCTACAACTAAATAAGACCGCACGTCAAGTTTCAACCCAATCAGAGAAAGTTTTATACACACTTTTAAAAACAAGGTTTTGATGATGCCGCGGGCACGTGTGTGTGGTTGGGCTCAAAACGGGCAACGACGAACACGGAGAGAACCGGCAACTAATAACGGATGTAAGTTTTGAAAACTGGCATCAACGGGATGCCGATGCAATGCGGATGATGCGAATGATGCGATGATGATGTGACAAATAAAAATAATCACACGACGAAAACGGAATAAAAGGGGAATCTTCTAGAACGTCGGTCTCGGGCTGTCACACATATGACGTTAGCCAAGATAAAGGCGAAATAAGGAATTGGTGTAGATCACCATGACTCTTTCAAGGGCAAAAATTAAAGGTACAAGATAGGCCTTCGTAGAGGGAAGCAGAGGTTGTCATGCGATTTTGGGGTTTTGATGTGTGACCTCTTAGTGTCAAGGAACGTCACTTTATCTTGCCTCCTGTGATAAAGAACTTTATTATGCACTCTGTCGCTTTTATGTCTTCCTCATCACAAGTTCGTACAAAGCTTATTTTCCACACACTAATAGATCATAGATATTTAGGGAGCAATTTTTATTGCTTGCACCGATGACAACTTACTTGAGGGATCTTATTCAATCCATGGGTAGGTATGGTGGACTCTCATGGCAAAACTGGGTTGAAGGTTTATGGATGCACAAGTAGTATCTCTACTTGGTGCGGAAGTTTTGGCTGATATGGGATGGAAGAAATCGTCACATGCTAAGGGATCTCTAGTCATATAATCATTGTCCGAAACCAAGCAAACATAATTCGTTATGTTGTCTTCCTTGTCCAACATTTGCTTCTAAGCATGCAATAGTTTAGTGAGTGTTCACAATCATAGATGGTGCCCAAGATGATATATTTATATGTGAACCTCTCTTTCTTTATTACTTCCTATTGATTGCAGCAATGACCAAGGTCTATGTTTGTCCACCCACAACAAGTTTCCATCAACATTATTTTTATATGTGGAGGCATCACTTCCCATAAGATCATTACATGATCTTTCATGCTTTTGTTCTTTTATCATTCTTTTCTTTAGATCATGGCATGAAGCCAGGCCCTTAACTAAAACACTCTTTATTATATGACTCACAAACTCGAATACATCGGGGGTGACACAAAGAAAAACTCAAGCCTAGATCACTAAGAACTTTATTCTACTAGAGAAAGATAAGACCAAAAAGGATCAAACTAAGAAAAGGTAAAAGCAAAAGATGTGGTGGTGATACGATACCGGGGCAACTCCCCCAAGCTTGGCACAAGCCAAGGGGATTGCCCATACCCATGCTTAGTTGTCTTCCATCGAAGGTGATGGTGGTGGAGTTGTTGCAACCTGGGTTTGATCCTTAGTCTTCCAAGGCATAGGTGCTCCATCATGGAAAGATGATCGAGTCTCCGGAGTCCTCAAATCTGCAGCCAACCGTATTGATTTAAATCTATACTCATACTCACAGTTTTGGTTCTGCATGTCATAGATCTCGGCTTGGAGGTGATCAATTCTGTCATAGAGCCTGGAGAGGTGCTTCCTGATATCATTGGCATTGATCTTGTGCTTGTTGGTGAATAATACGTCCATTTTGCATCATGTTTTCATGTTGATATTTATTGCTTCTTGGGCTGTTATTTCACTTCACAGTACAATACCTATGCCTTTTCTCTCTTATTTTGCAAGGTTTACATGAAGAGGGAGAATGCCGGCAGCTGGAATTTTGGCTTGAAAGAGGAGCAAGTTTGAGATACCTATTTTGCGCAACTCCAAACGCCGTAAAAATCAATGATGAATTTTTTCTGGATTCATAAAAAATACTGGGCCGAAGAAGTGCCAGAGGGGCGCCAGCAGGTGGCCACAAGCCTGCTAGGCACAGCCACCCCCCTGGCCGCGCCTAGGGGGCTTGTGGGCACCCAGCTGGCCCTCTGGCCCCCCTCTTCTGCTATATGAAGGGTTTCGTCCGGGAAAAAAAATAAAAAGGAGGCTTTTTCGTGGGTTTGCCGCTGCCACGAGGCGGAACTTGAGCAGAACCAATCTAGAGCTCCGGCACGACGATCCTACCGGGGAAACTTCCCTCCCGGAGGGGGAAATCGCCGCCATCGTCATCACCAATACTCCTCTCATCGGAGGGGACTCATCACCATCAACATCTTCATCAGCACCATCTCATCTCCAAACCCTAGTTCATCACTTGTAACCAATCTCCGTCTCGCGACACCGATTGGTACTTGTAAGGTTGCTAGTAGTGTTAATTACTCTTTGTAGTTGATGCTAGTTGGATTACTTGGTGGAAGATTTTATGTTCAGATCCTTGCTGCTACTCATTCCCTCTCTGGTCATGAATATGATTATGCTTTGTGAGTAGTTACTTTTGTTCCTGAGGACATGGGATAAGTCATGCTAATAATAGTTATGTGAGTTTGGTATTCGTTCGATATTTTGATGTGTTGTATGTTGTTTTTCCTCTAGTGGTGTTATGTGAATGTCGACTACATAACAATTCACCATTATTTGGGCCTAGAGGAAGGCATTGGGAAGTAGTAAGTAGATGATGGGTTGCTAGAGTGACAGAAGCTTAAACCCTAGTTTATGTGTTGCTTCGTAAGTGGCTGATTTGGATCCACTAGTTTAATGCTAGGGTTAGACTTTGTCTTAATTCTTCTTTCGTAGTTGCGGATGCTTGCGAGAGGGGTTAATCATAAGTGGGATGCTTGTCCAATTAAGGGCAGTACCCAAGCGCCGGTCCACCCACATATCAAACTATCAAAGTAACAAACGTGAATCATATGAACATGATGAAAACTAGCATGGCAGAAATTCCCGTGTGTCCTCGGGAGTGGTTTTCCTTCTATAAGACTTTGTCCAGGCTTGTCCTTTGCTACAAAAGGGATTGGGTGACTTTGTTGCACCGTTGCTACTTTTTTTACTTGTTTCTTGCTACGAATCATCTCACCACACAATCACTTGTTACCAACAATTTCAGTGCTTGCAGATTTTACCTTGCTGAAAACCACTTGTCAGATTCTTCTGCTCCTCGTTGGGTTTGACACTCTTACTTATCGAAAGGACTACGATTAATTCCCTATACTTTTGGGTCATCAAGACTCTTTTCTGGCACCATTGCCGGGGAGTGAAGCGCCTTTGGTAAGTGGAAATTTCTAAGGAAACATTCATATAGTGTGCTGAAATTTATTGTCACTTGTCACTATGGATACTAATCCTTTGAGGGGCTTGTTCGGGGTATCTTCACCTCGAACGGAAGCACAAAGAGTTGCTCCTCAACCTGTTGCACCTACTGAAAATATTTGCTTTGAATTTCCTTCGGGTATTCTCGAGAAACTGCTCGCTAATCCTTTTACAGGAGATGGAACATCACATCCAGACTTGCATCTAATCTATGTAGATGAAGTTTGTGGTTTATTTAAGCTTGCAGGTTTGCCCGAGGATGAGGTAAAGAAGAAGGTCTTTCCTTTATCTTTGAAGGATAAGGCGTTGACATGGTATAGGCTATGTGATGATACTGGATCATGGGACTACAATCGGTTGAAATTGGAATTTCATCAAAAAAAATTCCTATGCATTTAGTACATCGTGATCGGAATTATATTTATAATTTTTGGCCTCGTGACAGAGAAAGCATCGCTCAAGCTTGGGGGAGGCTTAAATCAATGTTATATTCATGCCCCAATCATGAGCTCTCGAGAGAAATTATCATTCAGAACTTCTATGCTCGGCTTTCTCATGATGATCGCACCATGCTTGACACTTCTTGTACCGGTTCTTTTATGAAGAGAGATATTGACTTCAGATGGAATTTATTGGAGAGAATTAAACGCAACTCTAAAGATTGGGAGCTTGAAGAAGGTAAGGAGTCGAGTATGAATTTCAAGTTTGATTGCGTTAAATCCTTTGTTGAAACAAATACTTTTTTGTGACTTTAGTGCTAAGTATGGACTTGACTCTGAGATAGTAGCTTCATTGTGTGAACCTTTTGCTTCTCATACTGATCTCCCCAGAGAGAAGTGGTTTAAATATCATCCTCCTTTAGAAGTCAATGTAGTTAAACCCAATCCAGTTGAAGAGAAAGTCATTGCCTATAATGATCCTGTTGTTCCCAGTGCTTACATTGAGAAACCACCTTTCCCTGTTAGGATAAAGGATCATTCTAAAGCTTCAACTATGATACGTAGAGGCTACATTAGAACACCTACACCCCCTGAGCAAATTAGAGTTGAACCTAGCATTGCTATTATCAAAGTTCTTCTGTACGACGATGTTGAGGGACATAATATTCACTTCTGTGAAGATGCTGCTAGAATTGCTAAACTCACGCTAGAGACAAACATAGGCATGTTGTTGGCACGCCTGTTGTTTCTGTTAAGATAGGAGATCACTGTTATCATGGTTTATGTGACGTGGGTGCTAGTGTTAGTGCAATACCTCAATCCTTATATGATGAAATCAATGACGAGATTGCACCTGTTGAGATAGAGCCAATTGATGTCACTATTCAGCTTGCCAATAGAGATACTATCTGCCGTGTGGGAATTGTTAGGGATGTTGAAGTCTTGTGTGGTAAAACGAAGTATCCTGCTGATTTCCTCGTTCTTGCTACCGCACAAGATAGCTTGTGTCCCATCATATTTGGCAGACCTTTTCTCAATATTGTCAATGCTCATATTGATTGTGAGAAGCAAACTGTCACTGTTGGCTTTGAAGGTGTGTCACATGAGTTCAATTTCTCCAAGTTTGGTAGACAACCTCGTGAAAAGGAGTTGCCTAGTAAGGATGAAACTATTGCCTTAGCTTCTATTGCCGTGCCTCCTACTAATCCCTTAGATAAATACTTGCTTGAGCATGAAAATGATATGCATATGGATGAAAGGGATGAAATAGATAGAGTTGTCTTAGAACAATATCCTATCCTTAAGAATAACTTGCCTGTTGAACTGCTTGGGGATCCACCCCCACCAAAGGGTGATCCTGTGTTTGAGCTTAAACAGTTGCCTGATACTCTTAAGTATACTTATCTTGATGAAAAAGAGATATATCATGTTATTATTAGTGCTAGCCTCTCACAGCGTGAAGAAAAGAAGTTACTAAAAACTCTGAGGAAGCACCGTGCTGCTATTGGATATACTCTTGATGGTCTTAAGGGCATTAGTCCCACCCTATGCCAGCACAAGATTAAAACCGATCCTGATTTCAAACCAGTTTCTGATTATCAAAGGAGTTTGAATCCTAAGATGAAAGAGGTACTAAGAAAAGAAATACTAAAGCTCCTGGAAGCACGCATTATCTATCATGTTGCTCATAGTGATTGGGTGAGTCCGGTGCATTGCGTCCCTAAGAAGGGAGGCATTACCGTTGTCCCTAATGATAAGGATGAATTGATCCCACACAGGATTATTACTAGCTATAGGATGGTGATCGATTTTAGGAAATTCAATAAAGCCACTAGGAAAGATCATTACCCTCTGCCTTTTATCGACCAAATGCTAGAAAGAGTGTCTAAACACAAACACTTCTGATTTCTTGACGGTTATTCTGGTTTCTCCCAAATACCAGTTGCACAATCTGATCAAGAGAAAACCACTTTCACCTGCCCTTTCGGTACCTTTGCTTATAGACGTATGCCTTTTGGCTTATGTAATGCACCTGCCACATTTCAAAGATGTATGATGGCTATATTCTCTGACTTTTGTGAAAAGATTGTTGAGGTTTTCATGGATGACTTCTCCGTTTACGGGTCTTCTTTTGATGATTGCCTCAGCAACCTTGATCGGGTCTTGCATAGATGTAAAGACACCAATCTTGTCTTGAATTGGGAGAAGTGCCACTTTATGGTTAATGAAGGCATCATCTTAGGACATAAAATTTCTGAAAGAGGTATTGAAGTTGAAAAGGCTAAGGTTGATGCAATCGAGAAAATGACATACCCCACAGATATCAAAGGTATAAGAAGTTTCCTTGGTCATGTTGGTTTCTATAGAAGGTTCATTAAAGACTTCTCTAAGATTTCTAGGCCTCTTACCAATCTCTTGCAAAAGGTTATTCCTTTTTTTTTACGATGATTGTGAGGAAGCCTTCGAAATACTTAAGAAGACTTTGATAAATGCACCTATTGTTCAACCACCTGATTGGAACTTACCTTTTGAAATCATGTGTGATGCTAGTGATTATGTTGTTGGTGATGTCCTAGGGCAAAGAGTTGATAAGAAGTTGAATGTTATTCACTATGCTAGTAAAACTCTAGAAAGTGCCCAAAGAAACTATGCTACTACGAAAAAGGAATTTTCAGCTGTCGTGTTTGCATGTGAAAAGTTTAGGTCTTACATAGTTGATTCCAAAGTCACTATTCACACTGATCATGCTGCTATTAAGTACCTCAAGGAGAATAAAGACGCTAAACCTAGACTTATCAGATGGGTTCTCTTGCTACAAGAATTTGATTTGCATGTTGTTGACAAAAAGGGTGCTGATAACCCAGTAGCAAATAACTTGTCTAGGTTGGAGAATGTTCTTGATGACCCACAACCTATTGATGATAGCTTTCTCGATGAGCAATTGAATGTCATCAATGCTTCACGTAGTGCACCGTGGTATGCTGATTATGCAAACTATATCGTTGCCAAATATATACCACCTAGTCTCACATACCAGCAAAATAAGAAATTCTTCTTTGACTTGAGACATTACTTTTGGGATGATCCTCACCTTTATAAGGAAGGAGTAGATGGTGTTATTAGACGTTGTGTACCTGAACATGAACAGGGATAGATCCTACAGAAGTGTCACTCCGAGGCCTACGGAGGACACCATGCGGGAGATATAACTGCACACAAGGTATTGTAATCAGGTTTCTATTGGCCCACTCTCTTCAAGGATGCCCGTAAGTTTGTCTTCTCTTGCGACGAATGTCAAAGAATAGGTAATATCGGTAAACGTCAGGAAATGCCTATGAACTATTCACTTGTCATTGAACCATTTTATGTCTGGGGCTTTGATTATATGGGACCTTTTCCAAAATCCAATGGGTATACTCACATCCTAGTTGTTGTTGATTACGTCACTAAGTGGGTAGAAGCTATCCCCACTAGTAGTGCTCATCACAACACATCTATCAGGATGCTTAAAGAAGTTATTTTCCCTAGATTTGGAGTCCCTAGATATCTAATGACCGACGGTGGTTCACATTTCATTCATGGTGCTTTCCGTAAAATGCTTGCTAAGTATGATGTCAACCATAGAATTGCGTCTCCCTATCACCCTCAGTCCAGTGGTCAAGTAGAGCTAAGCAATAGAGAGATTAAACTAATTCTGCAAAAGACTGTCAACACGTCTAGAATGAATTGGTCTAAGAAGCTCGATGATGCACTGTGGGCTTATAGAACTGCCTATAAGAATCCCATGGGCATGTCTCCGTACAAAATGGTGTACGGTAAAGCATGTCATCTACCTCTTGAGCTAGAGCATAAAGCTTATTGGGCAATCAAAGAGCTCAACTTTGATTTCAAACTTGCTGGTGAGAAGAGGTTATTTGATATTAGCTCGCTTGATGAATGGAGAACTCGGGCATATGAGAATGCCGGGTTGTTCAAAGAGAAGGTTAAGAGGTGGCATGATAAGAGGATACAAAAGCGTGAGTTCAATGTAGGTGATTATGTCTTGCTATATAATTCTCGTTTAAGATTCTTTGCAGGCAAGCTTCTCTCTAAATGGGAAGGTCCCTATGTTGTTGAGGAAGTATATCGTTCCGGTGCTATCAAGATCAACAACACGGAAGGTAATTGTTCGAGAGTTGTAAATGGGCAGAGAATCAAGCATTATATCTCAGGTACTCCCATAAATGTTGAAAGCAATATTATCAATACCATAACTCCGGAAGAATACCTAAGGGATATTTATCAGCCTGTTTCAGACTCTCTAAACGAAGAGGTATGTGATTCGGTAAGAAAACAGACTCCAAAACTTTTCCAGTAGGAAATTTTCTCTGTTTTGGAATATTTGAAAAAATACAAAAAATGGAAGTAGTCCGGAAAGCGTGCGAGGAGGCGACAAGCCTACCAGGCGCGCGCCCACCCCCTGGCCGCGCCTGGGAGGCTTGTGGCCACCTCGTGCGCCTCCCGGACTCCGTTTTTGTGCGGAGTACTCCTTCTGGTCACTAAATAATCATTATATATTCTCCCGTAAGGTCTGACCCTTGTATCATGCAGATTTCCTCTGTTTTCGTTTCGAGCCTGTTTCTGTTGCAGATCTAGATCGCTATGACGTCCCCAAAAGCTCCGAAGGACAAGATCTTCGAGAAGGTCATCAATCCCTACCTCACGGGAGTGCTGCAACACCCTCAATCTATCGAGATGCGTGAGGGGATGTTGCACATCCGTGATGTTGAGGGGCCCAAGAAGACCGGAAGCATGGAGACGAGGCTCGAAGCAATGGAGCAACAAGTCTTCAAGTGCCAAGGGATGGTGGAGCGTGGACTCAACGCCGACCACATGATGATCACAGAGTTCACCAACAAGCACAGGATTGATGCAAATGACATTGGGAAGCACCTCTCCAGGCTCTATGACAGGATTGATCAACTCCAGGCCCAGATCTATGACCTGCAGAACCAAAACTGTGAGTATGAGTATAGATTTAAATCAATACGGTTGGCTGTAGATTTGAGGATTCCGGAGAATCATTCATCTTTCCATGATGGAGCACCTATGCCTTGGAAGACGGAGGATCAAGACCATGTTGCAACAACTCAACCACCAACACCTCCAAAGGAAGACAACTGATCATGGGTATGGGCAATCCCCTTGGCTTGTGTCAAGCTTGGGGGACTTGCCCCGGTGTCGTATCACCATCACATCTTTGCCTTTACCTTTGTTTTAGTTTGTTCCTTTTCAGTTTTGTCTTTCTCTAGTAGAATAAAAGTCTTAGTGTTTTAGTCTTGAGTTTTGCTTTGTGTCACCCCCGATGTATTCGAGCTCGTGAACCATATAATAAAGAGTGTCTTAGTTAAGGGCTTTGCCTCTTGCCATGATCAAAAGAGTGAGAAAAGAACAAAAGCATGAAAGATCATGTAATGATCTTATGGGAAGTGATGGCTTCACATATAAAGAGAATGATGATTGAAACTTGTTGAGGGTAGACAAACGTAGACCTTGGTCATTGTTGCAATTAATAGGAAGTGATAAAGAAGGATAGGTTCACATATAAATATATCATCTCTAACACCATCTATGATTGTGAACACTCACTAAACTATTGCATGCCTAGAAGTAGATGTTGGACAAGGAAGACAACATAATGAATTGTGTTTGCTTGGTTCCAAACAATGGTATATGATTAGAGATCCCTCAGCATGTGACGATTGCTTCCACCTCATATTAGCCAAAATTCACGCACCAAGTAGAGATACTACTTGTGCATCCATAAACCTTCAACCCAGTTTTGCCATGAGAGTCCACCATGCATACCTATGGATTGAATAAGATCCCTCAAGTAAGTTGTCATCGGTGCAAGCAATAAAAATTTCTCTATAATATGTATGATCTATTAGTGTGTGGAAAATAAGCTTTGTACGAACCTGTGATGAGGTAGACATAAAAGCGACAGACTGCATAATAAAGTTCTTTATCACAGGAGGCAATATGAAGTGACGTTCCTCCGCACTAAGAGAACACGCATCCAAACCTCAAAAGCGCATGACAACCTCTGCTTCCCTCTGTGAAGGGCCTATCTTTTACCTTTACTTTTTGCCCTTGAAAGAGTCATGGTGATCTTCACCAATTCCTTGTTTCGCCTTTATCTTGGCTAACGTCATATGCTTGGGAAAGACCTATATTGATATGTCAACTTGGAAGTAAGTATTTATGGATTATTATTGTTGACATTACCCTCGAGGTAAATGGTTGGGAGGCGAAACTATAAGCCCCTATCTTTCTCTGTGTTCAGCTGAAACTTTGATCTCATGAATACCACATGAGTCGTAGCAATTGTAGAGAACGAAAGGATGATTGAGTATGTGGATTTGCTTTACAAGCTATTATTTGACTCTTTCTGATGTTGTGATAAATTGCAATTGCTTCAATGACTACAGGCTATCGGCTGTTACTTCTCGGTAAGGTTCTTGATCCATACTTTACTTTGTGAAGGAATTATCACTTTAGCATGAGAGATTATATGTTGGTACCGCTGTTCTGATCATGATCATGATGCTTGCATGTTCGTATCTTGTTTTGTCGACACCTCTCTCCCTAAACATGTGGGCATGTTTATTGATCTAGGCTTTCGCTTGAGGACAAGCGAGGTCTAAACTTGGGGGAGTTGATACGTCCATTTTGCATCATGTTTTCATGTTGATATTTATCGCTTCTTGGGCTGTTATTTCACTTCATGGTACAATACTTATGCCTTTTCTCTCTTATTTTGCAAGGTTTACATGCAGAGGGAGAATGCCCGCAGCTGGAATTCTGGCATGAAAGAGGAGCAAGTTTGAGATACCTATTCTGCGCAACTCCAAACGCCGTAAAAATCAACGATGATTTTTCTGGATTTATAAAAAATACTAGGCCGAAGAAGTGCCATAGGGGCGCCAGCAGGTGGCCACAAGCCTGCTAGGCGCGACCACCCCCTGGTCACGCCTAGGGGGCTTGTGGGCACCCAGCTGGCCCTCTGGCACCCCTCTTCTGCTATATGAAGGGTTTCGTTTGGAAAAAAATAAAAAGGAGGATATTTCGTGTATTCGCCGCCGCCACGAGGCAGAACTTGAGCAGAACCAATCTAGAGCTCCGGCAGGACGATCCTGTCGGGGAAACTTCCCTCCCGGAGGGGGAAATCGTCGCCATCGTCATCACCAACACTCCTCTCATCGGAGGGGACTCATCACCATCAACATCTTCATCAGCACCATCTCATCTCCAAACCCTAGTTCATCACTTGTAACCAATCTCCGTCTCGCGACTCCGATTGGTACTTGTAAGGTTGCTAGTTGTGTTAATTACTCTTTGTAGTTGATGCTAGTTGGATTACTTGGTGGAAGAGTTTATGTTCAGATCCTTGATGCTACTCATTACCTCTCTGGTCATGAATATTATTATGCTTTGTGAGTAGTTACTTTTGTTCCTGAGGACATGGGATAAGTCATGCTAATAATAGTCATGTGAATTTGGTATTCGTTCGGTATTTTGATGTGTTGTATGTTGTTTTTCCTCTAGTGGTGTTATGTGAACGTCGACTATATAACACTTCACCATTATTTGGGCCTAGAGGAAGGCATTGGGAAGTAGTAAGTAGATGATGGGTTGCTAGAGTGACAGAAGCTTAAACCCTAGTTTATGCGTTGCTTCGTAAGGGGGTGATTTGGATCCACTAGTTTAATGCTATGGTTAGACTTTGTCTTAGTTCTTCTTTCGTAGTTGTGGATGCATGCGAGAGGGATTAATCATAAGTGGGATGCTTGTCCAAGTAAGGGTAGTACCCAAGCGCCGGTCCACCCACATATCAAACTATCAAAGTAACGAACGCGAATCATATGAACATGATGAAAACTAGCATGACAGAAATTCCCGTGTGTCCTCAGGAACGTTTTTCCTTCTATAAGACTTTGTCCAGGCTTGTCCCTTGCTACAAAAGGGATTGAGCCACTTTGCTACACCGTTGCTACTTTTGTTACTTGTTGCTTGCTACGAATCATCTCACCACACAATCATTTGTTACCGATAATTTCAGTGCTTGCAGATTTTACCCTGCTGAAAACCACTTGTCAGATCCTTCTGCTCCTCGTTGGGTTCGACACTCTTACTTCTCGAAAGGACTATGATTGATCCCCGATACTTGTGGGTCATCAGTGAACTTCGTGATCATCATGTGGTTAGCGTTGAGTCCGCGTTCCACCATCCCTTGGCACTTGAAGACTTGCTGCTCCATTGCTCTGAGCCTCGCCTCCATGCTTCCAGTCTTCTTGGGCCCCTCAACATCACGGATGTGCAGCACCCTCTCATGCATCTCGATAGATTGAGGGTGTTGCAGCACTCCCGCGAGGTAAGGATTGATGACCTTCTTGAAGAACTTGTCCTTCGGAGCTTTTGGGGACGCCATAGCGATCTAGATCTGTCTGCACAACAGCTCGAAATGAAAACACAGGAAATTTGCGTGATACGAGGGTCAGACCTTTCAGGAGAATATATAATGATTTTTCTCCGGCCAGAAGGAGTGCTCCGCAAGAAAACGGAGTCCGGGAGGCACACGAGGTCGTCACAAGCCCCCCAGGCGCGGCCAGGGGGTGGCCCTCGCCTGGCAGGCTTGTCGCCTCCTCGTGCGCTTTCTGGACTACTTTAAATTTTTCTAATTTTCTAAAAATTCCAAAATGGAGAAAAATTCCTACTGGAAAAGTTTTGGAGTTGGTTTACTTACCGAATCACATACCTCTTCGTTTTTGGAGTCTGAAACAGGCTGATAAATATCCCTTATGTACTCCTCCGGAGTTATGGTATTGATAATATTGCTTTCAACATTTATGGGAGTACATGGGATATAATGCTTGATTCTTTGCCCATTTACCACTCTCGGAAAATTACCTTCCGTGTTGTTGATCTTGATGGCACCGGAACGATATACTTCCTCAACAATGTAAGGACCTTCCCATTTAGAGAGAAGCTTGCCTGCACAAAATCTTAAATGAGAATTATATAGCAAGACATAATCACCTACATTGAACTCACGTTTTTGTATCCTTTTATCATGCCACCTCTTAACCTTTTCTTTAAACAACTTGGCATTTTCATATGCCTGAGCTCTCCATTCATCAAGCGAGCTAATATCAAATAACCTCTTCTCACAAGCAAGTTTGAAATCAAAGTTGAGCTCTTTGATTGCCCAATAAGCCTTATGCTCTAGCTCAAGAGGTAAATGACATGCTTTACCGTAAACCATTTTGTACGGAGACATGCCCATGGGATTCTTATAAGCAGTTCTATAAGCCCACGGTGCATCATCGAGCTTCTTAGACCAATTCTTTCTAGACCTATTGACAGACTTTTGCAGAATTAGTTTAATCTCTCTATTGCTTAGCTCTACTTGACCACTGGACTCAGGGTGATAGGGAGATGCAACTTTATGGTTGACATCATACTTAGCAAGTGTTTTATGGAAAGCACCATGAATAAAATGTGAACCACCATCAGTCATTAGATATCCAGGGACTCCAAATCTAGGGAAAATAACTTCTTTAAGCATCCTGATAGAGGTGTTGTGATCAGCACTACTAGTTGGGATAGCTTCTACCCACTTAGTAACGTAATCAACAACAACTAGGATATGAGTATACCCGTTGGATTTTGGAAAAGGTCCCATATAATCAAAGCCCCAAACATCAAATGGTTCAATGACAAGTGAATAATTCATAGGCATTTCCTGACATTTACTGATATTACCTATTCTTTGACATTCGTCACAAGATAGGACAAACTTACGGGCATCCTTAAAGAGAGTGGGCCAATAGAAACCTGATTGCAATACCTTGTGTGCAGTTCTATCTCCCGCATGGTGTCCTCCGTAAGCCTCGGAGTGACACTTCTGTAGGATCTGTCCCTGTTCATGTTCACGTACACAACGTCTAATAACACCATCCACTCCTTCCTTATAAAGGTGAGGATCCATCCCAAAAATAATGTCTCAAATCAAAGAAGAATTTCCTCTTTTGCTGGTATGTGAAACTAGGTGGTATATATTTGGCAACGATATCATTTGCATAATCAGCATACCACGTACTGCATCGTGGTATGCTGATTATGCAAATTATATTGTTGCCAAATATATACCACCTAGTTTCACATACCAGCAAAAGAAGAAATTCTTATTTGATTTGAGACATTACTTTTGGGATGATCCTCACCTTTATAAGGAAGGAGTAGATGGTGTTATTAGACGTTGTGTACGTGAACTTGAACAGGGACGGATCCTAAAAAAGTGTCACTCCGAGGCTTACGGAGGACACCATGCGGGAGATAGAACTGCACACAAGATATTGCAATCAGGTTTCTATTGTCCCACTCTCTTCAAGGATGCCCGTAAGTTTGTCTTGTCTTGTGACGAATGTCAAAGGATAGGTAATATCAGTAAACGTCAGGAAATGCCAATGAATTATTCACTTGTCATTGAACCATTTGAAGTTTGGGGCTTTGATTATATGGGACCTTTTCCAAAATCCAATGGGTACGCTCATATCCTAGTTGATGTTGATTACGTCACTAAGTGGGTAGAAGCTATCCCAACTAGTAGTGTTGATCACAACACATCTATCAGGATGCTTAAAGAAGTTATTTTTCCTAGATTTGGAGTCCCTAGATATCTAATGACCGATGGTGGTTCACATTTCATTCATGGTGCTTTCCGAAAAACGCTTGCTAAGTATGATGTCAACCATAGAGTTGCATCTCCCTATCATCCTCGGTCGAGTGGTCAAGTAGAGCTAAGCAATAGAGAAATTAAACTAATTATGTAAAATACTATCAATAGGTCTAGAAAGAATTGGTCTAAGAAGCTTTATGATCAGTGCGGGCTTATAGAACTGCCTATAAGAATTCCATGGGCATGTCTCCGTACAAAATGGTTTACGGTAAAGCATGTCATTTACCTCTTGAGCTAGAGCATAAAGCTTATTGGGCAATCAAAGAGCTCAACTTTGATTTCAAACTTGCTGGTGAGAAGAGGTTATTTGATATTAGCTCACTTGATGAATGCAGAACTCAGGCATATGAGAATGCCAAGTTGTCCAAAGAAAAGGTTAAGAGGTGGCATGATAAAAGGATACAAAAGCGTGAGTTCAATGTAGGTGATTATGTATTGCTATATAATTCTCGTTTAAGATTTTTTGCAGGCAAGCTTCTCTCCAAATGGGAAGGTCCCTACATTGTTGAGGAAGTATACCATTCCGGTGCCATCAAGATCAACAACACGGAAGGTAATTTTCCAAGAGTGGTAAATGGGCAAAGAATCAAGCATTATATCTCACGTACTCCCATAAATGTTGAAAGCAATATTATCAATACCATAACTCCGGAGGAGTACATAAGGGATATTTATCAACCTGTTTCAGACTCCGAAAACGAAGAGGTGTGTGATTCGGTAAGTAAACCGACTCCAAAACTTTTCCAGTAGGAATTTTGCCTTTTTCTTCCCCATAGAAAAACCCTTCTACAATGTAATCAATATATGAAAACAAAACAAGACACATCACTGTATATTTCTGCATTATCTTTGGCAATGTTTAATGGCATGACCTTATCTAGATAGCCTATAAACTAATAGTTACTAAAGGAAAGCAATATGGGGAAGGAAACAAATAGCACTACCTATTCTTTCCCGAGGACAAGAGAACAATTATTAGTAGATATTAAGGAAAATGGAAGGGGTGGGGTAATGTACATATGCCAAGCCGAAACATGATATGTCTACCTTCTTAAATTCACCACAAAGGAAGCATCATGCTAAAGAGCCAACCTGCAAATGTAAAGATTTGGGTCAAAAAGCCCATGTCCAGTCATGGACATCCTTGTATCACACGCTTGTACTATTACCATTGGAATGTACACTAAGAAACCCCTATAAAACCGCCTCCCGAAATCGAGATAAAACTGTGACAATTCATTGGCATACTATAAACTCCTTAGTAGGAACAGCTCACCTCTTCTCACAAGCAATACTGAATGTGGCCTTATTTGTACTAATTAATATTAATTTTGTGCTAAAGATATACATAATTACATATTAACATGGCGGTGAAGCTCCCCTATAAATAAACTTTATCATTCTGAAGGTTCTTGCAAACCAGAACAACAACTAAACAAGACCTCACCTATTTAGTAATAATCTTCTAGTTGATATGATTCAAGGAGATGATGAAGATAATTCTGTAAGGAGGCACACAAAGGAATTCAATGCATGGGTAAATTTCACAATCGATATTGATGTTTGTATTTTCTTTTATTGTGCGGAGTGTCTCAATGTACATAATCTTTGTGCTTTGAACATATTGTTTGATTGAGACACCATTTTCCAGACAGGAATATAAGTGGTGCTTAGGACAATTGTATGATATGTACTTACTCATCATTTCTGTATATGACAACATTTTTTGCAGGTAACAAGGATGGAGACCATGAATGGAGAAGAATTAATGGAGTACGCTAAGGAAAACAAAAATATGTTTAATAGTCAAATGGTTGCGGCATTTAAGAAGGTAAGCCTAATATATTAGTTTGTTGAAACTTAGTTTATTCCTAAAAAGAATCATAGTAATGTGTGTGGGTGCGCGCGGATCTAATAAATTTCCAGAATATTAAGCAATCCACTCTTGCAGATTCAGCACAAGAAACAACAAAAACAACCCAAAAGGAAAAAAGAAGAGTACCGCGCAGAGTCCAATATTGGGTGCAGTACTGAAGTTCCACAAGGTTGATGATGATACCAACCCTCAAGTGGGACGAGCTCCTAGTGGATGCTAATTCTTGAGGTGTCTCAGTTATTGAACCTCGTTCTATAAGTCTGTATTGAATGGTGGTTGACTAAATTACCTGTGTAGCTATTTATGTACCGTTCTAGATTTTATTTCATGTAAAAGTGTGATTTCATGAAAATAAAGAGGTGTTTGATATTCATGTTGTTGTCTCTCTGGCGAGGTTCATGTTGATTATCTGTGTCTGTTATGGTTGGACTTTCATTCCATGTAAACTCGTATATTTATGACAATAAAAGAGTTATCCTATTGTCGAATACATATCTCTTTAGTAAATTTACCTTTTGGGAATTTTATTAGTTTTGTCTACTTGTTAGTCACCTATAGTTTGATTGTGCTTATTGTTGATTTGGGGGGGGTAGAGAGAAAATAGCTAAGTTCTCGGTTTTATCACAAAGATACAAGTTATGTTCTGTACAAGTTGGACAAGAATTAATGTGGCAATATTTTTGAGATGGATTGGACCGCAGGCTCATGCTCATCTTGAACACAAGAAATTCTCCAATATATAAAAAAGAACAAGCAATGGCAAAAAGTTGAGGAAGAACTTACCAATCATAGCTTACGGCTCCTCATAGGCCTCCTCCACATTGACGTGGTTTGCATGACCTTATTGAATGGATTTCACTTCTCCCCATTGTGATCTCCCATCTTTTTTTCGGGCAGTGTGAAGAGCAGTGACCTATCTTCCTTTACTTAAATCATGTTGTGTGGCTCAAACTACTTGTTCATAGGTGGGCAAGGAAAAGGTGGATGTTACTGGTTATTGTTTCCTCTAGTCTTGTTGTCCTTCTTGACCTCCTTGTGGTTATGTGTGATGAGTGATATTTCTGCATTCATTCCGCCATTGTATATATTGGATAATCTTGAAATATCCAAGAGACTCACTTCAAGACTGCTACTAGTGACTAATGAATGCATGAAACTATGAAATCCTTTGTTTAATGTGATTTTGCAAGAAATGGACCCAAACATAGAAAAAAATCACTAGCAAGGAAAGACCAATTTTGGATACCAAGCCAAGGCGAATAAAGTCATCAAGAGGGAAACATGGGAGTAGACGACACATAGTACAAGTGCACATGCTCGAACCCGTGGTTGTACCGCAACAGATAAACACCATGGAGTCCATCTAAACAAAGTTTATAAAAGAGGCCATGTATTATTCACAACAAAGAGTTTCCCATCGATGAACCGGAGGACCAGAAGCCAATCACAAAACCTAGCCGGCGCCATTTCCCATATCATATTCGTAGCCATCACCCCCATCACCCACTACGATAAAAAGACACAGTCGTGACATTTGGGCATGAACGATTTTTTGTCATGGAAGTGACACTTCCATGATGATAATAGTGACAAAAGCACATATTGAGGAAGTCCTGGGCTAAGGGGTCCCAACCGAGGTGGTTTAGTCCATGGGCCGGACTAGGGGCCCATCAAGGGGAAGGACTTTGGAGGCATTGTGACGAAGCATGAACACTCGGGATACTACCAATGACTTGGCGTGCTCTCTAGGGAAAGGATGATTCGTTTGACATGTAACCCATAGAAGGTAACCGACATTCAAGTAACCCTAGACCCCCCGGTTCCTATATAAACCGTGGGGTTTAGCCTGTAGAACATAAATACACAACATCATTACCCCTAGGGTTTAGCCCACAAACTCATGTTCTCGAGATAGATCAACTCTATAATCACTACAACATCAATACAACAAGAGTAGGACGTAGGGTTTTACCTCCATCGAGAGGGCCTGGACCTGGGTAAAAGCCTTGTGTTCTTTGTCTCCTGTTACCCTTGATCCGATCTCATAGCTCAAGCCCCCCTACTTGAGATATGTCGGTTTTGACATCGACATTGGTGCTTTCATTGAGAGCCCGATGTGTGATCATCGGGATTGATGGCTTCCCCAATCGGCGATCTGAATCCCTTTGATGATTTTGTCGTATACATAACCTTCTTTAAAGGGTCAGACAAAGAGACGATCAATCCACAGGCGCACTCCCCCGTAGAGGTGGTAAGACACGATCTAGAGTCCCGCCATGAGCATCCCGCTTCAAACTATTCGGCCAATAGTTCTCTCTTCGAGGAAACTCTGGATCCGAACTCTCACTCAAGGAACAAATGCGGTATGATACGTCTCCAACGTATCTATAATTTTTGATTGTTCCATGCTATTATATTATCGTTCTAGAATACTTTTTGAGTAATAATTTACCAATTTATATTATTTTTTAGCACTAACCTCTTGACCTAGTGCCTAGTGTCAGTTGTTGTTTTCTGTGTGTTTTTTACTTTTTAGGTTTACAATACCAAATGGAGTCCAATTGCCCGAAACCTTTTTATGATTTTTTTCTGGACCAAAAGAAAACCTCGAAGCCTCGAGAGAAGACTGGAGGCCACACGAGGGAGGCACAAGACAATAGGGCGCGACCAGGGGTGGCGCGCCCTGATGGCTTGTCCCTCCCTGGTGGCCCTCCTGCCCCCGTTCTCTGGCCTATAAATTCAAATTTATATCAAAAACCCTAAAGGGCATCCCGAAACACTTTTTCTGCTGCTGCAAGTTTGTGTTCCGCCGTGATCTCATCTCGAGCTCCGCGCTAGCACCCTGCCGGAGGGGGGATCAATCACTGAAGGCCTCTTCATCAAACTTTTTGTAGCTTTGCCTAATATTACAATAATAATATTGGGCGTGCTTCAATATTTTTTATATAAAACAAATTGATATTCCCAATATTCACAAAAGAGAGTTTTAAAAAAAGGAAAGTAGTATAAATAAAATGTAATAATAAAATAAAATAAGGAAAGAACTAAGACCCCCTCCCCCTTAGGTCGGGGCCCAGTCCGGCCTCCCCCACAGGCTGGCCCACCTCCCCTCCACCGGCCCACCCCATGGCCTATAACCCGTGCCCAGTGAAACCCTAACCCTCCCCGTGCCCACTCACCCCACGTTCCCTCCCCCCTCACCCCCGTTTCCCCCAACTCCGGTGGCGGCTCCCCCGTGCCCCGCCTACCCAAGCGCTCCGGCGCCCGCCGTCGGCTCACCCGCCACCGCCGGACCTCGCGATCGGGTCCTTCTCTCCCTCTCCACCACCGGCGCCCCTTCGGTCTCCTTCACTGCCGCCCAGCACCGAACCTCCCCACCGACGCGTGCCCTCCCCCTCAGGCGCCCCACACCGTCCACCGACGGGCCGGCCCGCACCCCCGCCGAACCACCACGCCTCCCCGGTGCCACCTCGCCCCCGAGCCGCCCTCGGGCCGCCCCCGGGCCGCTCTTCCCCGTTGGCCCCTCCCTCGACCCGATGATCCCCCCACCGTGCCGCTCCGGCAATGGCCGACGTCATCCCATGCCGCCCCGACCACCCTGGCGCTCCATAGACCTCTTCCCGTCACCGTTGTGAGCGTTGGCCCGAAACCCCTCTCTCCCTCGCCTGTTTAGTGACCATGCCTCCATAGCCGAGCTCCCTTGCTCCGACCGCCATTGAGTTAGCTCGTCGTTCTCGTTTTGGTCGACCCCAACCCCCCCCCCCCTTGTGCAGCAGTGGATGTGGCGCTCTGTGCTGATCCGGTTTCATCATTTGTCGAGCCATTTGATCACCGGAGGCGGCCACGCGAGCACCTCCACCTTGTCGGGCTCGTCGTCGGCATGCTCCCACCAAGCGCGGGCGTTCATATTGCTAGATGAACCTCTCGTAGTTGGGCCCTGAGGTCCGTTATGCAATTGCACAAAAGACCTTCCAGTGGCGCCAGAAATGGGCACGTTGACGACACCAGGAATCCTTCTGCGTTGGTGTTCCCTCGAAGAGGAGAGGATGATGTAGCACAGCGGAGGTAAGTATTTCCCTCAGTTTGAGAACCAAGGTATCAATTCGGCGGAGGAGTATCTCAAGATCCAGCACAAACACAAAACCTTGCACCCAACGCTATGAAGGGGTTGTCAATCCCTTATAGATTGTTTGCCAAGTGAGAACTGAAAGCAACAAAGTAACAAAGCGAACTAAAAGCGAAGTTGTAAACGATGGATGTGAATAGACCCGGGGGCCATAGTGTTTACTAGTGGCTTCTCTCATGAAAGCAAGTAGACGGTGGGTGAACAAATTACTGTCGAGCAATTGATAGAACTGTGCAGAGTCGTGACGATATCTATGCAATGATTATTTCTATAGGCATCACGTCTGAAACAAGTAGACCGATACTTTCTGTATCTACTATTACTCCACACGTCGACCGCTATCCAGCATGCATCTAGTGTATTAAGTCAATAAGAACAGAGTAACGCCTTAAGCAAGATGACATGATGTAGAGGGATAATCTCAAACCAATGATAAAAACCCCATCTTTTTACCCTTGATGGCAACTGCTTGATGTGTGCCTTGCTGCCCCTACTGTCACTGGGAAAGGTCACCACATGGCAGAACCCAAAACCAAGCACTTCTCCCATTGCAAGAATCATAGATCTAGTTGGCCAAACAAAACCCAAGACTCGGAGAGACTTACAAGGATATCAAATCATGCATATAAGAAATCAGCAAAGACTCAAATATATATCATAGATAATCTGATCACAAGTCCACAATTCATCGGATCTCGACAAACACACCGCCAAAGAAGATTACATCGGATAGATCTCCATGAAGATCATGGAGAACTTTGTATTGAAGATCCAAGAGAGAGAACAAGCCATCTAGCTACTAACTACGGACCCGTAGGTCTGAAGTGAACTACTCACGAGTCATTGGAAGGCCGATGATGATGATGAAGAAGCCCTCCAACTCCAAAGTCCCCTCCGGCAGGCTGCCGGGAAGGGTCTCCAGATGAAATCTCACGGAAACGGAAGCTTGCGGCGGCGGAAAAGTATTTTCGAGGCTCCCCTGATTTTTTGCATAATATTTGGGAATTTAGAGGCCAAATACCTAGGTCAGGGGCGGCCAGGGAGGCCACAAGCCTGCCCACCGCCGCCTCCCCCCTGGTGGCGGAGTGCGGGCTTGTGGGCTCCCTGGAGCCCACCTAGCTTGGCCCAAAATCCCCTTGGACTTCTTCCGTTCGGGAAGAAATCATTTCGGGGTTTTTCTTCCATTTGGACTCCGTTCCAAAATCAGATCTGAAAAGAGTCAAAAACACGGAAAAAACAGGAACTTGCACTTGGCACTGAATTAATAAGTTAGTCCCAAAAAGATATAAAGAGGTACATAAAACATACAAAGAAGGCAAGATAACAGCGTGAAATCATCAAAAATTATAGATACGTTTGAGACGTATCACGCCCGCACAATGAATTAATTAGGTTAACCAAAATTAAATTGTTAAATTAAAATCATTCATTGACATCACGGCCCCACCCTCTAATTAACCTCCTAATTAAACTCAGCCTAATTAATCAAATACTTATTAACCGCAGTCGCTGACAATGGGTCCCTCTGGCCTAGTTGACCCAGTCAACTGCTGGCCTGGCTCGCCCTTCCAATGACACGTAGGTACAGTGGCCCTCCCCTTTGACCAGTCAGCGTGGTCAAGCCGACTTCGAAGTCAACTTCGACCGACTCCACCTGTCATCCACTTTAGCTAGCCCATAGTGTGTATAAATGTATTTGTTGTTTTATTTTTGAATTAAAATAAGTAAATAATAATTTTAGAATAATAGGACTTTAAAAATTAATATAAATTAATCTGTAATCCGGATGAAAATAATTTATACATGAAAGTTGATAGAAAAAACGGGACGAACTCGGATACGCGATCCGTTCGTCTGTCACAAGCCTCTAACATAGCGAACGTGGAACTTTTCCATCTGTTTTGCCTGACCGGTAGTAGCCAGAGACCCGGGAATTATCGTCACATATTTCCCCGACCCGTCTAGGACGGATGATACTACGTTAGCTCATGCCTAGCCCCGCATCTTGACATGTAATGCTTAGTGATTGCATCTGTGTTTATATTTATTGTTTCTTCCCCCCTCTTCTTACTGGTAGACCACGAGACTAACGCTCCTGCCGGGTACGACTACCCTCCTGACGACCAGCCCTTTGTCGTAGAGCAACAAGGCAAGCAAACCCCCCTTGATCATCCCTATATCGCCTATTTCTTTCTCCCTCATGCTTGCATTAGAATTTTGCTATTGTTGTAGTTAGCTCCTATATCTGATGCATAGCCTAATTTTGATGAACTACTACTTTCCAGTACCACATTTTAAAACTGCTTAGTATAGGTGGCTCAGTCATCCCCTCTAACCCTTAGTCCAGTTGCCCCGCTTTATCATCAAGCCTAGATCCTTGATCGACGAGCCAAGACCCGACACAGCACTTACACCCCCCGTTAGTTATACGACGCTGCAGAGGTACTATCGGGTACCGAGGGTGACACCTCGCGAAGTACTCATGATGATATCTCTGTAGTGCAGTTAGTCAGTCATGGTTATCGAGGGTGATTCCTCCTTCACCACTCCCGACGATGACTCTGTCGTGCAACCCCTCAAGTCTGAGACCCTTGAGGGTGATTCCTCTAAGTCCACCTTGACGGTTACATCATTCGGAATCCAACGAGGGTGATACCTCAGATCCCCCTAGTGTTACAACCACACAGTTACTTGACCATGTTACTGGGGACATTGTTGAAATAATGTTTGGCGGGTGCATGCCCGCGTGGTTGTGTTGATTAGTTAATTGAAATGTTAATGGATTTGGGTATTTGATCTGGGTTGGTCGGACACCTTATTTCGCACTAACCGTCTAAGTGAGAGGAGTTATGGGTTCTCGACGTCATGGTATCAGCCAAACCTCTTCAGACGTCAGCAATGAGCGGCGCGCGCCTGAGTGGTCCGGATAGGCATCACGCTTGTAATAAGGGGTGCTAGGACTGACCTCGGCCGCCCACGCATCATGCAGGAATGCAAAGGGTGATGGGCCCATGACCCCTGCGTGCTTAGGATTTAGACCGACGGGCTCGCCTCTCTGTTGAGTCTAGGTGGGGCTGCGACGTGTCGATGTTTCGTGGCCGAGCATGACCGAGGAAAGTGTTTACGGTCAGAGTTTATCGAGTGTGATGGGGAATATGTTGTGCACCCCTGCACGGAAGAACTTATCTATTTGAATAGTCGTGTCCACGGTTACATGATGACTTGGAGTTGTGCCCCGATCTTATAAAACTACAATTGTTACTTAACTGGAATGTAGCTCCGAGATTGCTTCCTCGTAGGGAGTCGAGGGAGAATCTCTGGGCGTGACCTCATATTAATATTGCTGCAACAATATGACTATTATTTGTGTTACCTGTTCTACTCTCGTCTATTGCTGCAAGACCGTTGAAGACGCTAGTCTTCGTAGGACTAGGCCTTCCCTCTCTTTCTCGCATTGCTGCACTCAGTCCACATATAGACCCTTCCTTTGATACTGAGGCATACATAGCATAGTTCCGATGTCAGCCTTGCGAGTACTTTGGATGAGTACTCACCGTTGCTTTGCTCCCTCCTTTTCCCCTTGATCCGTTGCCGCGACCAGATGATGGAGCCTAGGAGATGGAGTATCCTGCCAACGACGACTGCTACCCAATGGTGCCTACTACTATGTCGAGGCCGCTGAAGACCAGGAGTAGTTAGGAGGCTCCCAGGCAGGAGGCCTCGCCTCGTTCGGTCATTGTATCTTTTGTGCTCGCCTTCTCTAAGGCACCTCATGTTTTATCTCTGTACTCACATGTTTGTTGCTTCCACTGACTCGTGTGTTTATCAAGCTTCTGTATTCTAGCTCTCGAGGTCCCTGGCTTGTAATATGAAGCTTGTATGTTTTATTTGTGTCTAGAGTTGTGTTTTGATATCTTCCCATGAGTCCTTGAGCTTGGTCGTACGCATTTGTGGGTATGATTAGCGTACGATCAAATCAAGGGCGTCACAATTTGGTATCAGAGCCAGGTTTCGATCCTGGGACCCGTGTATCAGAGCCAACTGCCTGTAGGTAGCCCCCTTTCCAACTCCTTGGTCGAAGTTGAGTCTAGTACTTGAAAAACTTACTAACTTTGATGTTGTGGCTTACGGGCCCACATCTCAATCGGGTGGTATTAGTAGCTTTTACTCCTCTTCTATACTCTAGGTTCTAATCTCTCTTCTCTTTGGTGTTAAAGATTTTTCTAACTCTAACTCTAGGTTCTCGTAAATACTTCCTCCCGGAGAACCTCGCATTCCAGATGATGGCTTATTTATCAGAAGACTCCGAAGATACTCTTCGATGTTCTCTTGAGAACTTGTCCCGCGATTTCCCTTCCACTGTCAACCCCTATGGATGACTACCTACAAACGTCTTTCATATTTTCTTTCCAGTTTCTCTTGTTATACAAAGTACAACAAATTATCTTACCTGAGATTTGTTCGTCCTCAGTTGTCATGGATTTCGTAAGTCCTTCGAATTACTATTCGATCTTCTGAAATTCTCAGTAGCCTATTGTTCATGACCTTTCTCACCTGCTTGTGTTATGGTTAAATCCATATGTCTAGCAACATTCATTAAAATCCTTTGTGATTTTGCTTTGATATTATTGATTCAACCTTTGTTTGAATGACAATCATCTGTTGATACTCATAAATTATCTTTCTGGCTTAGACGTCCTCCAGACAAAGTTGGTTCTCGACAAATCAACTTTGGTTGGTTGTCCATCTAAGTCCATTCAACTTACTTGTATTTGATCAAAGCATCTGATTATGATACACCAACCTGGAAATCCTAATTCCGTTGGTAATTAAGTATCGATATTTTTTAGATTTTCTATAACCTGATGCATTGCATCCTATCTCCCTCTGATTGAGTACCGATACTCACATCAGGTCCTTTGTGGACAGTCAGAACCATTGTTGGGTTATTATCCGATGGCATCCTTTACATTCAATAAATTCTTGTGATAATGTTCCCCTGATACATAATGCCATTGGTAAATTGTGTCTTCTCCTTCTGATACGTTGTATCTTATGCACTTGTCAGCCATGCTCTTCAAGCATGTCTTAATTACTCTTGAAGTTTGCAGTATATGTTCCTAAGAGGCCCTGATGGGTTGAACCTATGCCTTCCTAAATCAATATGACCCGAAGAGTTTTCATGAGTCTTACTCTTCTGGTGTTTTGCCAGGTAATATTTCCAAGCTACAACCTTGATGACCCACAAGTGTAGGGGATCTATCGTAGTCCTTCTGATAACTAAGAGTGTCGAACCCAACGAGGAGCAGAAGGATCTGACAAGTGGTTTTCAGCAAGGTATTCTCTGCAAGCACTGAAATTATCGGTAACACGTAGTTGTGTGATAAGATGATTCGTAGCAAGTAGCAAGTAAAAAAAGTAACAAAGGTGTAGCAAAGTGGCCCAATCCCTTTTGTAGCAAGGGACAATCCTGGACAAACTCTTATAGGAGGTAAAGCACTCCCGAGGACACATGGGAATTTCTGTCAAGCTAGTTTTCATCATGTTCATATGATTCGCGTTTGCTATTTTGATAGTTTGATATGTGGGTGGACCGGTGCTTGGGTGCTGCCCTTACTTGGACAAACATCCCGCTTATGATTAACCCCTCTCGCAAGCATCGCAACTACGAAAGGATAATTAAGACAAAGTCTAACCATAGCATTAAACTAGTGGATCCAAATCAGCCCCTTACGAAGCAACGCATAAACTAGGGTTTAAGCTTCTGTCACTCTAGCAACCCATCATCTACTTGCTACTTCCCAATGCCTTCCTCTAGGGCCAAATAATGGTGAATTGTTATGTAGTCGACGTTCACATAACACCACTAGAGGAAAAACAGCATACAACGCATCAAAATATCGAACGAATACCAAATTCACATGACTGCTTATAGCAAGACTTGTCCCATGTCCTCAGGAACAAAAGTGACTACTCACAAAGCATAATTATATTCATGACCAGAGAGGTATTGAATGGCATCAAGGATCTGAACATATAATCTTCCACCGAGTAATCCAACTAGCATCAACTACAAAGAGTAATTAACACTACTACCAACCTTACAAGTACCAATCGGAGTCGCGAGACGGAGATTGGTTACAAGAGATGAACTAGGGTTTGGAGATGAGATGGTGCTGATGAAGATGTTGATGGTGATGAGTCCCCTCCGATGAGAGGAGTGTTGGTGATGACGATGGCGATGATTTCCCCCTCCAGGAGGGAAGTTTCCCCGGCACGACGACCCTGTTGGACCTCTAGATTGGTTCTGCTCAAGTTCCGTCTCATGGCGGCGGCGATTCCTCCCGAAAGCCTCCTCCTGATTTTTTCTGGAACGAAACCCTCCTTATGACAAAAGAGGGGAGCAAGAGGGCCAACAGGGAGCCCACAAGCCCCCTAGGCGCGGCTAAGGGGGTAGGCCGTGCCTAGCAGGCTTGTGGCCTCCTGGTGGCTCCCCTCTGGTACTTCTTCCGCCAAGTATTTTTTATAAATTCCAAAATAATTCCTCGTTGATTTTCACGGCTTTTGGAGTTGTGCAGAATAGGTATCTCAAACTTGCTCCTTTTTCAGGCCAGAATTCCAGCTGCCGGCATTCTCCCTCTTCATGTAAACCTTGCAAAATAAGAGAGAAAAGGCATAAGTATTGTACTGTGAAGTGTAATAACAGCCCAAAACGTGATAAATATCAACATAAAAGCATGACGCAAAATGGACGTATCAACTCCCCCAAGCTTAGACTTCGCTTGTCCTCATGTGGAAACCGAGATCAATAAATATGCCCACATGTTTAGAGAGAGAGGTGTCGACAAAACAAAATACGAACATGCAGGCATAATGATCATAATCAGAACAGCAATATCATCATATAATCTCTTATGCTAAAGTGATAATTCCTTCACAAAGTAAAGTATGGATCAAGAACCTTACTGAGAATTAACAACCAATAGCCTTTAGTCATTGAAGCAATTGCAATTTATCTTAACATCGGAAAGAGTCAAATAAGAGCTTGTAAAGCAAATCCACATACTCAATCATCCTTTTGTCTTCTACAATTGCTACAACTCACATGGTACAGAGATCAAAGTTTCAGTCGGACACAGAGTAAGATAGGGGCTTATAGTTTCGCCTCCCAACTATTTACCTCAAGGGTAATGTCAACAATAATAATGCATGAATACTTACTTCCAAGTTGACATATGAATATAGATCTTTCCCTAGCATATGACGTTAGCCAAGATAAAGGCGAAATAAGGAATTGGTGTAGATCACCATGACTCTTTCAAGGGAAAAAAGTAAAGGTACAAGATAGGCCCTTCGCAAAGGGAAGCAGAGGTTGTCATGCGCTTTTGGGGTTTGGATGTGTGACCTCTTAGTGTGAAGGAATGTCACTTTATATTGCCTCCTGTGATAAAGAACTTTATTATGCAGTCTGCCGCTTTTATGTCTTCCTCATCACAAGTTCGTACAAAGCTTATTTTCCACACACTAATAGATCATAAATATTTAGGGAGCAATTTTTATTGCTTGCACCGATGAAAACTTACTTGAGGGATCTTATTCAATCCATAGGTAGGTATGGTGGACTCTCATCACAAAACTGGGTTGAAGGTTTATGGATGCACAAGTAGTATCTCTACTTGGTGTGGAAGTTTTGGCTGATATGGGGTGGAAGCAATCGTCACATGCTAAGGGATCTCTAGTCATATAATCATTGTTCGGAACCAAGCAAACATAATTCATTATGTTGTCTTCCTTGTCCAACATCTACTTCTTAGCATGCAATAGTTTAGTGAGTGTTCACAATCATAGATGGTGCCCAAGATGATATATTTATATGTGAACCTCTCTTTCTTTATTACTTCCTATTAATTGCAGCAATGACCAAGGTCTACGTTTGTCCACCCACAACAAGTTTCAATCAACATTCCTTTTATATGTGGAGCCATCACTTCCCATAAGATCACTACATGATCTTTCATGCTTTTGTTCTTTTATCATTCTTTTCTTTAGATCATGGCATGTAGCAAGGCCCTTAACTAAAACACTCTTTATTATATGACTCACGAACTCGAATACATCGGGGGTGACACAAAGCAAAATTCAAGCCTAGATCACTAAGAACTCTATTCTACTAGAGAAAGATAAGACCAAAAAGGATCAAACTAAGAAAAGGTAAAAGCAAAAGATGTGATGGTGATACGATACCGGGGCAACTCCCCCAAGCTTGGCACAAGCCAAGGGGATTGCCCATACACATGCTTAGTAGTCTTCCTTCGAGGGTGATGGTGGTGGAGTTGTTGCAACCTGGGTTTGATCCTTCGTCTTCCAAGGCATAGGTGCTCCATCATGGAAAGATGATTGAGTCTCCGGAATCCTCAAATCTGCAGCCAACCGTATTGATTTAAATCTATACTCATACTCACAGTTTTGGTTCTGCAGGTCATAGATCTGGGCTTGGAGGTGATCAATTCTATCATAGAGCCTGGAGAGGTGCTTCCCGATGTCATTGGCATCGATCTTGTGCTTGTTGGTGAACTCCGTGATCATCATGTGGTTGGTGTTGAGTCTGCTTTCCACCATCCCTTGGCACTTGAAGACTTGCTGCTCCATTGCTTCGAGCCTCGCCTCCACGCTTCCGGTCTTCTTGGGCCCCTCAACATCACGGATGTGCAACACCCCCTCACACATCTCGATAGATTGAGGGTGTTGCAACACTCCCGCGAGGTAGGGATTGATGAACTTCTCGAAAACTTGTCCTTCAGAGCTTTTGGGGACGCCATAGCGATCTAGATCTGTCTGGACAACAGCTCGAGACGAAAACAGAGGAAATTTGCAAGATACGAGGGTCAGACCTTTGGGGAGAATATATAATGATTTTTTTTCCGACGAGAAGGAGTACTCCGCAATAAAACGGAGTCTGGGAGGCACACGAGGTGGTCACAAGCCCCCCAGGCGCGGCCAGGGGGTGTCCCGTGCGTGGCAGGCTTGTCGCCTCCTCGTGCGCTTTCCGGACTACTTTAAATTTTTCTAATTTTCTAAAAATTCCAAAACGGAGAAAAATTCCTAGTGGAAAAGTTTTGGAGTCGGCTTACTTACCGAATCACATACCTCTTCGTTTTTGGAGTCTGAAACAGGCTGATAAATATCCCTTATGTACTCCTCCGGACTTATGGTATTGATACTATTGCTTTCAACATTTATGGGAGTAACTGAGATATAATGCTTGATTCTTTGCCCATTTACCACTCTCGAAAAATTACCTTCCGTGTTGTTGATCTTGATGGCACCGGAACGATATACTTCCTCAACAATGTTAGGACCTTTCCGTTTAGAGAGAAGCTTGCGTGCAAAAAATCTTAAACGAGAATTATATAGCAAGACATAATCACCTACATTGAACTCACGTTTTTGTATCCTTTTATCATGCCACCTCTTAACCTTTTCTTTAAACAACTTGGCATTTTCATATGCCTGAGCTCTCCATTCATCAAGCGAGCTAATATCAAATAACCTCTTCTCACCAGCAAGTTTGAAATCAAAGTTGAGCTCTTTGATTGCCCAATAAGCCTTATGCTCTAGCTCAAGAGGTAAATGACATGCTTTACCGTAAACCATTTTGTATGGAGACATGCCCATGGGATTCTTATAAGCAGTTCTATAAGCCCACAGTGCATCATCGAGCTTCTTAGACTAATTCTTTCTAGACCTATTAACAGTCTTTTTGCAGAATTAGTTTAATCTCTCTACTACTTAGCTCTACTTGACCACTGGACTGAGGGTGATAGGGAGATGCAACTCTATGGTTGACATCATACTTAGCAAGAGTTTTACAGAAAGCACCATGAATGAAATGTGAACCACCATCAATCATTAGATATCTAGGGACTCCAAATCTAGGGAAAATAACTTCTTTAAGCATCCTAATAGAGGTGTTGTGATCAGCACTACTAGTTGGGATAGCTTCTACCCACTTAGTAACATAATCAATAGCAACTAGGATATGAGTATACCCGTTGGGTTTTGGAAAACGTCCCATATAATCAAAGCCCCAAACATCAAATGGTTCAATGACAAGTTAATAATTCGTAGGCATTTCCTGACGTTTACTGATATTACCTATTCTTTGAAATTCATCACAAGATAGGACAAACTTACGGGCATCCTTAAAGAGAGTGGGCCAATAGGAACCTGATTGCAATACCTTGTGTGCAGTTCTATCTCCCGCATGGTGTCCTCCGTAAGCCTCGGAGTGACACTTCTGTAGGATCTGGCCCTGTTCATGTTCAGGTACACAACGTCTAATAACACCATCTACTCCTTCCTTATAAAGGTTAGGATCATCCCAAAAGTAATGTCTCAAATCAAAGAAGAATTTCTTCTTTTGCTGGTATGTGAAACTAGGTGGTATATATTTGGCAACGATATAATTTGCATAATCAGCATACCACGGTGTACTACGTGAAGCATTGATGACATTCAATTGCTCATCAAGAAAGCTATCATCAATAGGTTGTGGGTCATCAAGAACATTCTCCAACCTAGACAAGTTATCTGCTACGGGGTTCTCAGCACCCTTCCTATCAACAACATGCAAATCAAATTCTTGTAGCAAGAGAACCCATCTCATAAGTCTAGGTTTAGCGTCTTTATTTTCCATGAGATACTTAATAGCAGCGTGATCAGTGTGAATAGTGACTTTGGAATCAACTATGTAAGACTTGAACTTTTCACATGCAAACACGACTGCTAAAAATTCCTTTTCCGTAGTAGCATAGTTTCTTTGGGCACTGTCTAGAGTTTTACTAGCATAGTGAATAACATTCAACTTCTTATCAACTCTTCTGCCCTAGGACAACACCAACAACATAATCACTAGCATCACACATGATTTCAAAAGGTAAGTTCCAATCAGGTGGTTGAACAATAGGCGTAGTTATCAAGGCCTTTTTAAGTATTTCAAAGGCTTCCTCACAATCATCATCAAAAACAAAAGGAATATCCTTTTGCAAGAGATTGTTAAGAGGCCTAGAAATCTTAGAAAAGTCCTTAATGAACATTCTATAGAAACCAGCATGACCTAGGAAACTTCTTATACCTTTGATATCTGTAGGACATGGCATTTTCTCGATCGCATCAACCTTAGCCTTATCGACTCCAATACCTCTTTCAAAAAATTTATGTCCTAAGATGATGCCTTCATTAACCACAAAGTGGCACTTCTCCCAATTCAAGACAAGATTGGTATCTTTACATCTCTGCAAAACTCGATCAAGGTTGCTGAGGCAATCATCAAAAGAAGACCCGTAAACGAAGAAGTCATCCATGAAAACCTCAACGATCTTTTCACAAAGTCGGAGAATATAGCCATCATACATCTTTGAAAGGTAGTAGGTGCATTACATAAGCCAAAAGGCATACGTCTGTAAGCAAAGGTACCGAAAGGGCAGGTGAAAGTGGTTTTCTCCTGATCAGATTGTGCAACAGGTATTTGAGACAAACCAGAATAACCATCTAGAAAGCAGAAGTGTGTGTGTTTAGATAGTCTTTATAGCATTTGGTCGATAAAAGGCAAAGGGTAATGATCTTTCCTAGTGGCTTTATTCAATTTCCTAAAATCAATCACCATCCTATAGCCAGTAATAATCCTCTGAGGGATCAATCCATCCTTATCATTAGGGACAATGGTAATACCTCCCTTCTTAGGGACGCAATGCACCGGACTTACCCAATCACTATGAGCAACATGATAGATAATACCTGCCTCGAGGAGCTTTAGTATTTCTTTTCTTACTACCTCTTTCATCTTAGGATTTAATCTCCGTTGATGATCGGCAACTGGTTTGGAATCAGGATCGGTTTAAATCTTGTGCTGGCATAGAGTGGGACTAATGCCCTTAAGATCATCAAGAGTATATCCAATAGCAGCACGGTGCTTCCTCATAATTTTTAGTAACTTCTTTTCTTCATGCTCTGAGAGGCTAGCACTAATAATAACAGGATATATCTCTTTTTCATCGAGATAAGCATACTTAAGAGTATCAGGTAACTACTTAAGTTCAAACACAGGATCACCCTTTGGTGGGGGTGGATCTCCAAGCAGTTCAACAGGCAAATTATTCTTAAGGATAGGATGTTGTTCAAAGATAACTCTATCTATCTCATTCCTTTCATCCATATGCATATCATTTTCATGCTCAAGCAAGTATTGCTCTAAAGGATCAGTAGGAGGCACAGCAATAGAAGCTAGGGCAATAATTTCATCCTTACTAGGCAACTCTTTTTCATGAGGTTGTCTACCAAACTTGCAGAAATTTAACTCATGTGACACACCTTCAAAGACAATAGTGACAATTTGGTTCTCACAGTCAATATGAGCATTGACAATATTGAGAAAAGGTCTGCCAAATATGATGGGGCAAAAGCTATCTTGTGTGGTAGCAAGAACGAGAAAATCAGCGGGATACTTCATTTTACCACACAAGACTTCAACATCTCTAACAATTCCCAAAGGGCAGATAGTATCTCTATTGGCAAGCTGAATAGTGACATCAATAGGTTCCATCTCAATAGGTGCAATCTCGTATTTAATTTCATCATATAAAGATTGAGGTATTGCACTAACACTAGCACCCACGTCACATAAGCCATGATAACAATGATCTCCTATCTTAACAGAAACAACATGCGTGCCAACAACAGGCCTATGTTTGTCTCTAGCATGTGGTTTAGCAATTCTAGCAGCATCTTCACAGAAGTGAATATCATGGCCATCAACATTTGTCGGACAGGAGATCTTTGATAATAGCAATGCTAGGTTCAACTCTAATTTTCTCAGGGGGTGTAGGTGTTCTAATGTAGCCCTTACGTATCACAGTTGAAGCTTTAAAATGATCCTTTATCCTAACAGGGAAAGGTGGTTTCTCAATGTAAGCACTGGGAACAATTGGATCATTATAAGCGATGACTTTCTCTTCAACTGGATTGGGTTTAACTACATTGACTTCTAAGGGAGGATGATATTTAAACCACTTCTCTCAGGGAGATCAATATGAGCAGCAAATGGTTCACACAATGAACCTACTATCTGAGAGTCAAGTCCATATTTAGCGCTAAAATCACAAAAAGTATTTGTTTCAACAAAGGATTTAACGCAATCAAACTTGAAATGTATACCTGACTCCTTACCTTCATCAAACTCCCAATCTTCAGAGTTGCGTTTAATTCTTTCCAATAAATTCCATTTGAAGTATCTCTCTTCATAAAAGAACCGGTACAAGAAGTGTCAAGCATGGTGCGATTATCATGAGAAAGCCGAGCATAGAAGTTCTGAATGATAATTTCTCTCGAGAGCTCATGGTTGGGGCATGAATATAACATTGATTTAAGCCTCCCCCAAGCTTGAGCTATACTTTCTCTATCACGAGGCCAAAAATTATAAATATAATTCCGATCACGATGTACGAAATGCATAGGATAAAACCTTTGATGAAATTCCAATTTCAATCGGTTGTAGTTCCATGATCCACTATCATCACATAGCCTATACCATGTCAATGCTTTATCCCTCAAAGATAAGGGAAAGACCTTATTCTTGACCTCATCCTCGGGCAAACCTGAAAGCTTAAATTAACCACAAACTTCATCTACATAGATTAGATGCAAGTCGGGATGTGATGTTCCATCTCCTGTAAAAGGATTAGCCAGCAGTTTCTCAAGCATACCCGAATGAAATTCATAGCAAATATTTTCAGTAGGTGCAGAAGGTTGAGGAGCAACTCCTTGTGCTTCCGTTCGAGGTGAAGATACCCCGAACAAGCTCCTCAAAGGATTAGTTTCCATAGTGACAAGTGACAATAGATTTCAGCACACTATATAAATGTTTCCTTACCAAATTCCACTTACCAAAGGGGGTTCACTCCCCGGCAACGGCGCCAGAAAAGAGTCTTGATGACCCACAAGTGTAGGGGATCTATTGTAGTCCTTTTGATAAGTAAGAGTGTCGAACCCAACGAGGAGCAAAAGGATCTGACAAGTGGTTTTTAGCAAGGTATTCTCTGCAAGCACTGAAATTATTGGTAACAGATAGTTCTGTGATAAGATGATTCGTAGCAAGTAACAAAAGTAACAAAGGTGCAGCAAAGTGGCCCAATCCCTTTTGTAGCAAGGGACAAGCATGGACAAACTCTTATAGGAGGTAAAGTGCTCCCGAGGACACATGGGAATTTCTGTCAAGCTAGTTTTCATCGTGTTCATATGATTCGCGTTCGCTACTTTGATAGTTTGATATGTGGGTGGACCGGTGCTTGGGTGCTGCCCTTACTTGGACAAACATCCCACTTATGATTAACCCCTCTCGCAAGCATCTGCAACTACGAAAGAAGAATTAAGACAAAGTCTAACCATAGCATTAAACTAGTGGATCCAAATCAGCCCCTTACGAAGCAACGCATAAACTAAGGTTTAAGCTTCTATCACTCTAGCAACCCATCATCTACTTACTACTTCCCAATGCCTTCCTCTAGGCCCAAATAATGGTGAAGTTTTATGTAGTCGACGTTCACATAACACCACTAGAGGAAAAACAACATACAACACATCAAAATATCGAACGAATACCAAATTCACATGACTACTTATAGCAAGACTTATCCCATGTCCTCAGGAACAAAAGTGACTACTCACAAAGCATAATTATATTCATGACCAGAGAGGTATTGAATAGCATCAAGGATCTGAACATATAATCTTCCATCAAGTAATCCAACTAGCATCAACTACAAAGAGTAATTAACACTACTAGCAACCTTACAAGTACCAATCGGAGTCGCGAGACGGAGATTGGTTACAAGATATGAACTAGGGTTTGGAGATGAGATGGTGCTGATGAAGATGTTGATGGTGATGAGCCCCCTCAGATGAGAGGAGTGTTGGTGATGACGATGGCGACGATTCCCCCCTCCGGGAGGGAAGTTTCCCCGGCAGGACGACCTTGCTAGAGCTCTAGATTGGTTCTGCTCAAGTTCCGCCTCGTGGCGGCGACGATTCCTCCCGAAAGCCTCCTCCTGATTTTTTCTGGAACAAAACCCTCCTTATAGCAAAAGAGGGGAGCCAGAGGGCCAACAGGGAGCCCACGAGCCCCCTAGGCGCGGCGAGGGGGGTAGGTCGTGCCTAGTAGGCTTGTGGCCTCCTGGTGGCTCCCCTCTGGTACTTCTTCCGCCCAGTATTTTTTATAAATTCCAAAATAATTCCTCGTTGATTTTCACGGCTTTTGGAGTTGTGCAGAATAGGTATCTCAAACTTGCTCCTTTTTCAGGCCAGAATTCCAGCTGCCGACATTCTCCCTCTTCATGTAAACCTTGCAAAATAAGAGAGAAAAGACATAAGTATTGTACCGTGAAGTGTAATAACAGCCCAAAAAGCGATAAATATCAATATAAAAGCATGATGCAAAATGGACGTATCTAACCTCATCAAAGGCGAGGAATAAATGATAGGTGATGCGTTGATGAAGTGGGAGTCGACCTTGAACTTGTGTTCATGCCCATAGAAACGACGTTGATCCTACCATAGAAACTTCTCGTATCAATAATCATTAATTCTATGATTTAATCTTGTATATGTGATTTGGTACTTTGCAACCGTGGTTCTAACCATGATTGTTCTTCTTTGATCCCATATGTATATAAGTAAAAGTGCTTGTCTTCCACAGATCAATACATTAGTCTAACCTCTACTCTGATCTACCTCTGAGTACTGTCCCTGGTATCATGAAAATATCATGGAGCTATATAACTTCTTACGAGATCCTCATCAACTATGACATTTCACTGATTCCAATTTTCCTCATGTTTTGAGTCGTTGGACACGCAAGTACACCGATATATGAATTGAGTATGCATTGCGATTCGACAAATCTTAGTGGTCTTCCTTGTTTACGAGTTTGTACTTGATCTTATCACTCCAAGCTGTTAAGCTACATCATCATCGTCATGCTAAAGCTTGACCATGCTATCTATGTCCTCCATCCCTGGAGCACATTTCCGACTGTGCGTTAAGCTTACATCGGGCTTTCAATATCATGTTGGTTGTCTTGAAAGGCAACCTCAATTCGGAGCTAGCGGTCTTATCTATGATTCCGACAACCTTTCGCTGCATCATTCCCTTCTTGATGTCGTCACTGAATGATTACATCTTCATGAAACTTCTCGACAAATGTGTCGTGATCGATCATCAGCATTCTGAACTCTTCCAGGGTATCAATCAGATTCATGAAGATAAGGACTATCCTTGCCTCTCGATGATTGGTGTTATCATCGGTAAACCTTTTTGCTTTCCCTCCAACACAAATGCGTTCATGTTTGTGTTGTCCCTTAAGTTCCTGACTATTCGGCTTATGTTATCTTCTACCTTGGAGTGTTACTATCTTTTATGTCAATAATGTCGTGAGGGTTGCACACGTCTTAAGAATTCTTGATATAGTGATACTTCTCTCCATCACCATTCATTTCTTGGTCCTCGTGTTGTTTCTACCCGGAATACCAACAAGTGAACTCTGATCCGTGATTCCAATACTTCTAGCAACCCTATCGCTTTGAAGTTAATGACTGATAATTTCATTCTTGGTGTGTTGGTTGTTGACTCACTATTTTAGCATTGGTCGTGCTACTGAGTCCGTATTTTCGAGTGCACCCTTCGACCAATGTTTAATGTTGAGGTTTCCTCGAGCATACATCATTATATCATTTGAGTTGACAAATGGTATCTCCTTGACCTTATAATTTTGGTAATTTCAAAAATTCATCCCTATCGAAATCTTGTGGGATTGTTGCTAAGCCCATTGGTCACACCATCAACTTTCTCCTTGTTCGACGACGAAACTCTTGAAAGCATTATCTTTGTGCCTAGCTCATGAAGAATGTGTTTGAGAGCAGAAATGTTTTCCCAAAGGTTATAATATACGGTATGTCTTGCGAAACATGTATAGCAACTCTAACAATGCAGCAGAGTACAAGGCCCTACTGCACGAGCTTCAGATAACATCATCCATGGGCGCCCAACGCCTTGAGGTTCGAGGTGATTTCAATCTCATCATCTCCCAAGTGAACAACGAGTTCGACACAAAGGATCTGAATATATTGCTTGTCTTATTTTCTCTACATCATGTCATTTTATTTTAAACATTATTCTGTTTCATGCTTAATACTCTAGATGCATGCTAGATACCCTAACTAACCTGCCCAACCAATGGATTGATGCCCCATTCTTTAAAAAAAAAGCTTTGATTGTCACAGCACAAAAACAAAACCGTTCTATTGTTTTGATCTTAATCCTTAAAACCTGGCTTTGCATGTTGAATACAAATGGATTTTATCCGCAAAAGAAAAATACTTTTGAGCTGCTCCTCACATAATAGTAAGAGAAAAAGAAAATCCTAACGAGGAAGCAAAACGTATAACGTGATAACGTGAGCACAAGCAAGTAAGCAACCGGTGGCCGTGCCAAGTGTGAAACCGGCGCCAACCCCACTGACGGGTAGGGCCCATGTCTACGGACCTCACACTGACAAGCCGGCCCCGCACGTCGTTCGTTGGCTTCTCGTTAAGCTAAACTACTAGTCGGCGAGAAGAAGGAATCGGAGTAGACGCAAGCCCACGCGAATCCCCGAACCCAATCGGAGCGACGAGAGGAACAAACCGGCCGACGAGGGGAAGGAAGAAGGCCCGCCACGGCGATGCAGACGCAGAGGTCACCGGCGATGGTGGGGGGAGGGCCCGGGTCGGCGGTCGGGTCGCCGTCCCCGGCGACGGTGCCGGTGAGGCGGCGCTGCGAGGGCACGGCCATGGGAGCCGTCACCCTCGACCTCCGCCCCGGCCTCGGCGTCGGCCCCTTCACCCTCGGTGAGTTTCCCCCCCCCCCCCCCCCCCCCCCAACAACCCTAGCGAACCAACCGCCCGTCGTCGCCACGTCGGTTGGGATCCGATTTCCGAACCCGTCAGTTGCTTCCTTTCGCTCCGCACGCGACTGCGGGAGAGAAACCTGCACTTTAAGCAACCGCTTAGCTGAAAGTTTCGATTTTTTCGATCAATTCTGACACGAGAGCTCGGGGATGGTCGGTGCAGGGATGCCGATTTCCGATGCATTTGCGCAGATTGAACACCAGCCAAACATTTACGATGTTGTCCACGTGAAGTACTTCGATGAGGTTCGTGATGGGCATCCCTGTTTGGTGTTAACAATCCTGGGGCAAATCATCAAACCTCTGATAAAGTGTGGCAAATCATCTAATGCCCCCAAATTAAGCTTAACCGATTGGTGTTGTCCATTTTGTGATTCCAGGAGCCTCTAAAGTTGGACTTTGTCATAAGCTTTCCGGATCACGGGTTTCACTTGCGCTTTGATCCTTGGTCGCAGGTTCGTTTCTATTGGTGGAGTCATATGATTGGGTTTTCCTTGATACTCTCGTTGCATTATAGACATTGTTGATCTCACTTGTAGTTGTACCGAATCCATGCATACAATCCCCCACAAAAAAATATAAAAAATTCATGTATACAAGAGCATTTGTTTGTTGATAGTGAATACTTACTGAAATGTTTATATAACCAAATTATATTGGTTCTATGCTTGGTTGAATAGAAAGTGTAATGCAGACCCTTCAGTAGTTAAGTGCTGTAGTTATTTGAATTCTGCAGCAAAATTTACTTAAAAGGATATGGTATAGAAACTTGTACATACTTTACATTTGAGATTTATGAAAAACAATCACTATCCTTCAGAAAATCTTCTTTTATTTTTCTCCTGCAGAGGCTCCGGCTCATTGAAATTTTTGATGTTAAGAGACTGCAATTGCGTTACGCAACGTCTTTAATTGGGTGAGGAGCTTCTAGGCATTCCCACTTTTCTGTTTATTCTATATTCAAGAAACCTTGGGTCGAGTAAAGCGTATATGTGGCATATGACCATTCATTTGTTGCTCTAGCCGTTCAGCAAAAGGTTCGGTGCTGTGTTACTGAAGATTTCCTTCTCCCTTCTATTCTTTCAGCGGTCCATCGACGTTAGCCACTTTTGTGTCTGTTTATGCTCTATTCGGACCAACTTTCCCTGGGATATATGACAAAGAGAGGGGCATGTATACCCTCTTCTATCCAGTATGTCATGAAAAATCACCCTTGCTTTTTTTCATTCCTTTCAAGATTTTGTTCCATGTTCCATTTCCTGGTCTGTTTGGGTTTATCTTACTCACATGATTTTGCAGGGCTTATCATTTGCATTCCCTATCCCCAGTCAATATACAAATTTCTTCAACAATGGGGAAGGTATGTTGCTAAATAGTCACATTAATTTCTGCGTACCTATCATTCACAGCATTTCTTCTCAGCTTCTTATTGCACTTGCAGTGGCAGATTTGCCCCTGGAGTTTCCCGATGGAACAACTCCGGTTACGTGCCGTGTTTCTATATATGATAGCTCAACAGATAGCAAAGTTGGTGTTGGGTCATTGATGGATAAGGCGGTTATTCCTGCCTTACCCGCGGGCAGCCTATATATGGAGGAAGTACATGCAAAGGTACATTGCCTATTTGTTGCTGATATTTCCACCCTATTAATCCTGTAAAAATTGCAGAGATTTTCCTGTTCCATGATTCAGTGATCCATACGATCTGGTTTTACAACTCACACTTTTTAAAAGTTTTTGAGCAAGTATATAGACCAAAAGAAAGTAAATGCAGAATTGTAGGCTGAACAGCTGGTAGTGTATGTGTCATGCATCATTGTTACTGTCTTTTGTGCATAGAATAAAAAATATGTAATTTTATAAGCTCTACAGTATCTTCATTACTGGAGCAAACCTTTTTACAGCTTTATCTTGTTTTCAGCTTGGTGAAGAGCTTTGGTTCACTATTGGGGGCCAGCATATTCCTTTCGGAGCATCGCCACAGGTATAAATCATTCTACCATCTGCTCTCTTTTTCTGAAGCATGCTTTAATGATTTCTTACTGGATGCTTTATCTTTGGCAGGATATCTGGACCGAGTTGGGTCGTCCATGCGGTATCCATCAGAAGCAGGTCTGCTTATAATTTTGATTTTTTTGTACTGAAGCACTGCAATATGTATTTTCGTAAAGATTGTGGCAAGCTAATCTTTCAGTTGTTATGAATAACATGCACTAGATTGCTTGGTATGCATGCTTTCCAGTGTATTCCTTGGAAACATCTATATGTCTCCATATTTTATCCTATACCGAGCGGGTGACGATAAACCAGGGTGTCATTTCTAGTTAATATTCTGGGCATGCTAGAGAAGCCAAGTTATCTATTAGTATTTCAAAGATCAGTAAACAATAAAGGATTCCATGCACTCAAGCAATTCAACATATGGTTCAAAAGATTCGACGACCTCTTGGTATCATACTGAACTAGGTGTTAGGTGCTGTTCCAACATGTGAGTGTTGGTAGAACACAATGTGGATTTGATTGAATAACCCCCAAAATATGCTTGGAACATGCGAAATGTTGGACAAGGATTTTTCTGATGCTTGCAGATTGCTTTCGGAGGTTTGATTGTTACTTGCAAAACAATGTTGCGTCTGGTGCAGTTTAAAGATAAACAGCCAAAAAGCTGTTTCACCTTTGACTTTCTGATTTTTAGATTTATATATTTTATATGTGGAACCATTTTTTTACTGCTTGATACATGTCAACTCTTCTGTGATATATGCTCTCCCTATTTTTTTATTGAAAGAATAATAGTATAAGGGAAGACCAAAATCCTAAGCACTAAAAATTCAATACTGCATTCTCATCTTTAACGCTTACCATCTCGTGCTCTCATGTTAGGTGGACCAAATGGTTATACACTCTGCATCCGACCTCCGTCCTCGGACTACTCTTTGTGGAGACTACTTCTACAACTATTTCTCACGTGGCATAGATATCTTATTTGATGGTCAGGTATGGAGTTTTTTGTTAGGTCTGCCTGCACACTTCAAAGTTTTGACAACATATTTTTTGTGAGGTTCAACCAGCATGGTGACCAGTAGATTTTGTCTCATTGCAGACTCATAAGATAAAGAAGTTTGTTTTACATACAAACTTCCCTGGTCATTCTGATTTCAATTCGTACATGAAATGCAACTTTGTTATCTATGATGCTGAAGGTACGAATTGCTCGTTATAGTCAGTTTGCTGGTGATGAGATCAATACTACTTAACTATTTGCTTTGTTTGAGCTGAAGGGGGACAGCAGCCTACTGGTAACACTTCCAAGAATTGCATAACACCCCGAACAAAGTGGGAACAAGTCAAGGTATGGTGTTCACCATGAATTTATGCTGCAATGATTGACATGTAGATTTATAAATTATAACCTATAAGTATCAACTTTGCTTTGGGTTGCCATTTCATTGCTAAACCTTTTGTGCTCCCTCTATGACTACTTGTTTTTCCTAGATTTGTTTATGAGATATCTCAATCTTTTAATGGTTGAATGTCTGCCTTTGCGAAAAGTTGGTGAATGACCGAATTTTTGAATTTACATGCAAATAAACGAGTTACTATTGCTTCTTTGATCCTGGTAAAAAAGATGTTTCTTTGATCGGCATGCAAATAAAAGTAAATCATATCATGGGTAATGGTCCCAAGCTAAAGGGACATCAGTTCTTTTACTTATCAAAAGTAGCTCAACACGCCACGTTTGAGTTATAATCTTAGTTGTAGTTATGTAGTAATTGTTTGAGCAGTAACGCTATTTCTTGGTAATGGCCAATTTTTTTCTGCTTTCGATTTTCCATGCTTATTTGCTAACTGACTAGTGTGTTGATTCTACCGTATTAGGAGATCCTTGGCGACTGCGGTCGAGCAGCAATCCAGACACAGGGCTCGATGAATAACCCGTTTGGATCAACTTTCGTCTATGGATACCAAAATATTGCTTTCGAGGTGGGCTACCTATCATTCGGCTTCAGAAACCTTCTTTTCCTGTGCGAAGTGTATCATCAATTTGTTTGTTATCATTTTGATCTGACATTTGCAATTCTTCCACTCCCATTGACAAACAGGTGATGAAAAATGGATATATCGCCACCGTTACCCTCTTCCAGTCATGAGTAGCGTAGTTGCACCTGATGTACGCGGCATGCAAAGTCTGAAGCATGCCCCCTTGTTACGTTGTAAATTAACCTGTATATCCCACTCATTGTACAGGATGTGCGTTCCTGGGGTCTCTCTGTAAATATCATTCCATCAGTACCATTTATCGACTAATTAATCATGTGCGCCCATTCTGTTGCTCTGGTTTTGGCCACCCTGAACGCAACCTTGTATTTACGTCGATTCTTTTGCCGTCAGGATATCTTGAATGATAATTCCATGCAAAATCAAATTCCTTCCATTCCAGAGCCGTCATTTTTTTTCTCTCTTTTCAGTAGCACAATCAAGTGACCTAAATGTGTATACACTAACTTCAGACGGGCACATAGGGTGTGCGCGTGTTTTTATGTCTTCGATTTTGACTAATTAATCATATTCAAATCCTGATGCCGCCACTGGCTAAGTTTAAAGAAAAAATATCGACGATTAGTATAGCAAATGTACATATTTAACATTAATTTAGAAATATAATTTTTTAATTGAATTTAGAAACAGACTTGGGATCCAAATTCTTGATAAGACTGTATTCTGTCGACTGCACAAAGCGAAACTGAAAACCAAACACAAGAAGCTCCGACTGAATAGACGCCAGAGGCGGCGGCACCACGAAAGCGAAGCCCCCTCCCCTCTACAGTCTCCCCACGCGGGCCACAGTCACAGATCACCCGCCGCCGCCGCCCCCCCCCTCAATACCGGCGGATATGGAGCGCGCAGGCGCCGCGCCGGGGGTCCCTGCGGCAGGGGAGGGCGCGGCGGCGACGGCGACCCCGGTGGCAGGGGCAGGTGTGGTGAAGGGGAGGTCTTGCAAGGGCTGTCTCTTCTACTCGTCGGTGCTCAGGTCCAAAGGACGCGGCCCCGTCTGCGTCGGCGTTACCCGCGGCATCCCCCAAGGTCGAAAATCGCGCCGACACCACCTTCCCCCTCTCTTCTTTCTCTGACTGCTTGGTTGAGGGTCTTATTAGGTGGGCTAGGGTTCCCCCGTTCCTAGTTCAGCCATGTAATCTATGCCCCCCCGAGCTTTCGCTGGGCTCCGTGTTCTGCACCAGATTTCGGTTGTTGCGGTGATGCACAGACGCACGAACCATGTGGATGCATACAGATTAGGGCTCCTGTGTTGTTTGCAAACAGGGATGCCCATTCCCACACACTAGGAAGAAATCACCTTTGTCGCAACTCATGTCTTCAGTGGAATTCGACAAAATTTCAATGTTCACATCATTGCTTTATCTGGAAAGTAGGCTGTATTCTGGTACTGGCTTTCCCCATTCCGTTAGTTTCATAACGGAGACAAACAAAGTTCGCAACCGAACAAAGGGGCACACCAGAGGAAAACCCACTGTCCGCCCCCGCTTTGGGAACAGGCAATTGGAAAACATATCCTAGCACCACCCTGACAAACAGTCAAAGGTATTACATCCCATACTGATGCTTAACATCAGTGCCACAAAAGAATTCTACCAATTAATAGTAGGCTACTAGTTATACATATCCCAGGAAGATTGCTGTAAAAGTATCCTCTAGTACAGCCATTTAGTGTTAGTACCTGGACCTGTGGGAAGGATAAACGCCTGGGTTTGTTTGTTGACTCTTCAGAGCAGCACAAGAAAGTCACTGCGTTTATGTTATTACGTATCTGATTCTGGATCTTCTGTTGAGTTTATATGTGCCACCGACGTTCTGGCAACCACGCAAGGACAATTGAGTGTATGAGATTAGGTCTCCATTATGTGACTGCAAAGATGGCTTGGAGCAGATGCTTCAGTCAATTTCATTGAACCGTAGTGTTACGCCAGGGCATCAATTCCATTAAATTCCAGAATGTTGTTGATCATCATAGGTTCACCAATAAACTCCTGTATTTTATTAGTACTCTGTACTGATGATCAGTTGAATATGCTAGATCAGTAAAAAATTACAATCCATTCTATAACTTTGAGATTATCTCTGTTGAGACAATCTCTGCAGAACAGCAAAAGTACCGTTTCATATCATGAATGTTTATCTCTGTATCATGTACACTGGATTTATCGTCTCACCAGTCACCATAGCAGTAATAATAGCTGGCTTAATTTCCTGACTTGTTTTTATCTGAATTTGTAATTCTTAACTGTTGGGTTGACTTGTTTTATCCTATCTTGGTTTTTGTTGAACTTGCTACGGATACCAGTTCCTGATCGTATGGTTGGAGAAATTGAGCTGGGAGCTATCCAAGAAGGTCGCAACCTTTCCAACTTCAAATATGCATGTGCTGGATATTCCATATACCTAGATGACAAGGAGAGCTCTACACCAAAGGGAGAGAAGTATGCAGAGCTCCCTATTTGTGTTGGAGTTGAGGTATTTCTTCTTCTTCTGAAGCATTTATTGCTCTGAAATTATGCTTAACATGTCATCTCACACATAAGCAGTATGTCAATGTGACTTAATGTGCATGGGAATTATGCTGTCTATTGATGGTGTATATTGTATAGGTTGTCTTAGTATAGCAGGCATATTCTACGACAGTTGATTTTTTATGTAAAAAGCAATTTAGCGTGCAAGCCTAGTTCTGTATTTTGTATATGGAAAACATGGCTGGCGTGTGTTCATGGCAACCCATACCTTTTATTTATTTACAATGATGAGTTGATGACACTTCCCTTCATTTCTCAATCACAGTAGGAATGAATACTGGCCATGCCATAACACTAGACATATATTCTTGATCTTTTCCCTAATATGTTTATTACTATTATTGAAACCGCTTGGCCAGTATCATACTGTTAAGTGTATGCCCAATGATAAGTGAAGTGTAAGCAAGAAGTGCCTTTTCTTTTCTTTTTCTGCAGTTATTGACAGACAGAGCTCCAACTAAACAAGCTCCAGCTAAACAAGCTTCAGCTCACATAAAAAAAGAAGGTAAGGAGAATATTTATTTTATTGCCTGACAAGTGTGTAACCATATGTAATAATAATCTAATAGCGACTCCAAAGCTTACCTCGGTATGCTAGATCATTGCAAGAGGTGCTTAACATGTCACACTTTCCTTCAGTGGCCTCTGTACTACAGATTCTCTGTAGAATGTATCAATGTAATGAACTGCCTCGCCTGTTAATGAAGAAATGAGTGGATATACTAATGTTGCATCGTTGATTATTGCATGATTCAAAGCCACCAAATCTTATTCTTAAAGTCAATTTTGCCACAGTAGTAATACGGAAAATGTTCCCTAAAACAGAACATCAGAAATGGTACTTTAATTTAGTCGGCAATGACTGGAGGAACTTGATCCTAAAGTGCAGTCTGAATTCTAAGTTGAACAATTTTGTAACGCGCATATATCTCAGTGTGCCTGAAACTAAACTTATCAGGGATGCAAATTTGGAACCTTTAGGGTACCCTCCAACCCTGCTTATAGTTAACCAAATTAACTGAAGTTTCAAAAATGAAGTGAATTCTGAAACTTGGTTCATTTAGTTGAACTAAAGAGGGTCGGAGGGTACCCTCAAGGTTCCAAATTTGCATGCCTAAAACTTATTTACACGTTGGCTTATAAGACTTGTTCTTCATGAGAAACATGTGATGATTATTCCATTGTGCCTGAAACTAAACTTATTGGATCTTGAAATTTCACTTCTCTTGACAACATTGCAGCTACTCAAGCACATGGACACAAAACTGCGCTGACACAAGCCGATTTCATAACCAAGTAGGTTTCTCTTTTGGTTTAAACTCTACTTGAGCCCATGGATTTGCATAGACATTTAACAAATCGCGAATTTTCAACTGGACCTGCAGATTTCAGAGGAATGCTGGGCTTGTGGCCAGTGGTGTGGTTAGGAACATGAATAAAGTTGGGACTTATGTGAAAGACACGGTGGATGACATCCTGTACCCATACCGCAAGCGTCCCAAGTAAAATCTAGTACTTGTTCTCCTTAAATCCTGGAGTAGAATAGAGAAAAATGTGGGAGCATGTAATCTATTACTTCCAGAGGCACTGGCGTAGGAGTAGCCTCGCTTGGTTTCTGAGGCTCTGGCTGTGGTTTTGCTGTTTGTCAGCTCATGCCTAACGCTAACAGGCTGTTACATGCCTGTTTCGATTCTTATTGTGTTCCTTTAATAGAGCCTCTCCGCTGCCCAACTTGCAATGCAATCTTCATTCTGCTGGTTCCTCCAGCAATGTAACAAAACTATGAAAGAGCTCATCTTTCGCCTATTTAAGGAGCCTTTGGAGAATAATAAATTAATAATAGGCCGCCATTTTGGCTTCCTTTGCTGGATTTATTTGGATTAATGACGTTGTCTTTGTATTACTGTGGAAATCTTAGTTTCAGCAGTCAGAAAAACCATTGATTAGTTATTTCTTACTTCCTGGCGCGTGCTCATATTACTGGAAACATGTGTAAATCCTATATGGCGCGATGTGTAAATCCTATATGGCGTGTCACCTTGTGTTATGTTCATCGCGTACTCGCAGTGTTGAGATTGTTTTTCCTTCTTGCCGTGGAACTTCTGGGGAAAAAAGGGCTGAAACTGTCTTTCCCTTTTCTTTGCGGTATTGCTGAAACATCCAGATGGCGCAAATGCCTCTTATACCTCTTCGTATCCTCAATACTTTATTTAGTAGTACAATCGTGTGAGCCATTCGTACAGCTCATCTTTGGGTACAAGTACACTTAAATCATAACAATATCTGCGCGTGTGTATAGCAGAATGGACAATTTTGTTCAAATCATCTTGCCGCGGCGCTTCAGTGGAGGTTTCAGCTCCGTTGTAGTGTGGCCGCCGCAGCGATCTTCTCCCAGACGGCGTAGTCCTTGCCGTGCGCCGAGGTCACGAACCCGGCCGGGATCACAGCCCCGACGTCGTACCTGGACCCGATCTTCACCACCACCTTGCTGTCGATCTCTGCGACATATGCGTCTCCGTCGTGCATGAGGATCTTCAGAGCACTCGTCGCCGTGATGCCGTTGCGCTTCCTGATCGCCACAAGCGCTGCGATCTCGTCCTTGAAACCCAGGTTGAAAAAATGGTCGTAGAACTGCAAATCACCAAGACAAACAGATCTTAGTTTCCTTAATGAATAGTCATGACTCATGACCGAGTGAGACTTGAGGGTGAGTTCCTGCTTACGATGCATGGGATGCCAGAATGGGTGAGGATGTACGCGTAGCCCTGCATGATCTTGTCGGAGGGGAATGGCCACTTGGCCTGCGTGGAGCCGGTGTCGTGGTTGTCGATGAAGGTGACAGCCTTGGCCGGCCACCACCCCATGACTCCGGGGGCTTTGCCCTGCGGGTCGATCAGCCGCCATAGCTCGCCCTCGACGGCGACGTTCAGAATCCCCTTGGTCGTGAAGTCGAACACCATGCCAGCCGACGCCGCGCCGCCCACCTTGTCCACCCAGTTCACCAGATTCTGCCGGTGCGCGTCCTGGTCGTAGTTAGGCTTGCCGTCGCCGCCGGGGACCATGCCGTCCCAAATCTCGGCCACGGCGAGGCTCGGGGATGTGCCGTCGATGTACACCTTGGCCATCTCCGCCGAGTAGCCCCGAGCGAAGTCAAGGCGCCACGCGTCGAAGCCGAGGTCGCTCTTGAGCCAGAGGAGCCACTCCTTGAGCTCGCTTTGGACGCGGTGATTGAGGTGATCGATGTCGGGCGCGTCGGCGTAGTCAGCGCCGGTGTCGAGGTTGGCGGTGCCGTCGGAGTATTTGGTGTCGTCGCGGCAGATCATGTGGGGGCCCCAGTCGAGGCGGCTGTCGGAGGTGCCGCCCTCGTAGATGCAGTAGATGCCGCGGCTGTCCTTGTAGTCGGCGCAGCGGTGGTTGATGACGATGTCGGCGATGGCCTGCACGCCATTGCCGTGGAGCGCGCCGATAAGCGACTTGAGCTCCGCCGCATTGCCGTACTTGGATGCGTCGATGTCGTACAGCCGACCAGGCATGTAACCTGCACCCAGGTCGATCGTTTTAGTTTGTAGTATCTTTATTTACATGATCATATTTGTACATTTTGTTTCTCGTCACTGCTATAATATCTTTTCTTTGTCGAAAAAGCATTTTGAAATCATAGTGTACTTTGCAACCGCAATCAAACTTAGCATGCTGTCCTTGGCTCTTCTTGGTTGCCTTGAGACACGAATGATTTAGTGGGAAGAGGGAGGGGGAGACAGGAGGAGGACCTTCCGCGGCAACGGAGTGCGACGGCGGCGGGAGCCAGACGTGGGTGACTCCGGCGGCGGCGATGTCGTCGACCTTTCCCAGCATCATGTTGTACCACCCGCCGCTCTGCTTCCACGACTCCCAGTTGAACCCCTGCAACATCCATTCCAGCTCCCGAGCTCGGATTCTTCTCCTCAAAGAAACAGATCAAACCCACACACTCGCGCGCGTACCTGAAACAGGACCTGATGGCCGGATGCCAACCCGGCAAACAGAAGCAGCAGCAGCGAGAAGCAGCAAATGTGGCTCTTCTTCCCCATGGCTCGAGCTCAAAAGGCACTCTGCTTCTGCTCCGAATCGCTGGCGGGTGGTTGATCGGTTGATGGCTACAAGTGTTCTACGTGCTTGGTATTTATAGGCAGGGGACAAGGAATTTCGCACGAGCTGCGTACGTGCTGTGGTGTGATAGACAGGGAGTGTTGCTTGCAGGCAATGCATGGGTACCGGCCTCTGTTATGGAAAAATGGAGTAACTGGTGATGGTCAAGTCAAGCTGGGTTGGCACAGCCTCCATGGAAAATGATGGATGATCCAAGTTGAGATCGAAACGCAGCATTGCCTTTTGCTTTTGGACCAACCGATTTTCTCACAGAAATAAGCACGCAAAAGATGGGAGGAACATTATGTAAGGTTCCTTAGGGCATCTTCAAGGCGGATGAGTAAATCCCCCGCAAGCAATGGTCTAGACCGTATGGTCCGGACCGTAAAAGCCATCCAACGATGTCCTGTATCGATTTACGGGACCCGCAAATTAAAGATAAACGTGGAAAGGTTTTCGGAAGTCCGGACAAGAACGTCGTTCGATTCTGACCGTCCTATCCCACCCCCTCCCCCGTGCGCTTCCCACCCGGCGCCAGCTGCCCGCATTCATGTCGTTATAGAGGGCCACTCCCCATTTAAGAGTGGACACGACCTCTTACCGGCACCGGCCGCGACGCGTCTTCGATGTTCGCGCCTGTTCAATGCCGGAGACACTGACTGATGAGACGAGACGAATATCTACCATGTCCGTTCAATGCACCATCCTTTCGTATGCTGCCATGAAGCAGGCACGTCAGCCGAAAAACACACTCTGACGTCCCGCATTGACGTCTGGCCTCACCGGAATCCCCTATTGAAGAGCATCTACAACCACGGTTTGCAAATCTGGCTCCTCAAACGCCCGTGGACACGTCCGCAAGTACTGACCGATCAATCCTCAAATGTGCTTGTCCACATCCAACTCTCTCATATTTAATCCCTTAGATCCATACAAAGCATGCAAAAGAAAATCCTACGTACTATCCTAGTCTTCGTCGTCACACATGACCTCTAGCCGATCCTTGTCCGCCGCAGCCTACGCCACATCCGCGTCCACCACAGCCCGCGCCGCCTCCATCTCCTGCCGACGAAGACGTCTCGCCTCCGCAGCCGACTCCAAGCAGATGGAGTTCAGGATGGCCTGCTACTCCGCCCATAGATCCACGTCCTCATCCAACGCCGGCGCCTCCTCCTCCTCCTCCTCCCCACATCCTCCGTAGGCTCACATTCCTCCTCCTCTTACTCCTGCACCTCCTCCTCTTACTCCTCCACCTCCTCCTCTGGATCCAAAGGTAGCCGTGTGGCCCTCCAGATCCGGACCTGATCAAGGAGCTAAAGTCAGTGCTCCGACGTGTAGTGGCGGCGGCATGGGGACATGGCTGAAGGCTGCGAGGGACGGGAGGAGGAAAATATGGAGGGGTAGAGTTTTTGTGCCGGTGGTCAGCTTAAATAGTGAAAGCACAAGTTCTCCCTAGCTAGGTGGTTTTGGTAATTAATAACAACATATACTTCATCGGACTAATGATTCCACCAAGTATATTTGAGGAAAAGTTCAATGAATGGATTAGCAAAGGATTGTGAGGGGATTCCCTAGATGCAAGGAACATCTATTGGCAACAAACTTCAAGACTCTACATTTTGCTTTTATGTGAGAAATCACAATTGAGTTCATAGGAAAGCCAATTCTATTAAAAGGGGATGAGGTTTCTATGATGATCTGGTTGCTCAAGTGCTTAGAGTTAGCCACCAAAACCCCTCATGATATTCTCCCACATATATTCTGCCCAAAGCCTAAACACACAAATTCGGTGCCACCAATATTTCCAAATCGGCCATACCGAGTTTTACCCTAGACAGATCCTATGCGAAACCCTAGCATCTTGGTGACACCAAGTTCCATTTCGGTGAAACCGAAATCAGTGACCAACTTTCTATTGTCCCACTTCTAAAAATCAAAATTTTCGAGTTTTAGGAATCGGTGACACCGAAACAGGTAACTGCCTAGGCTAGCCAAAATCATTCCCATCGAGATTCATATATCAGTCTCACCGAAACGCCAAAAGTTGCCACATTTTGCACTAGTCGGTGCAACCGAGTTTTTGCTTCAGTTTCATCGAGTTGGGAAATAGTGTTGTAACGATTGGATTTTTGGAGATGCCTATATATACCCCTCCATATGCCTCTCATTCGCAGAGGAAGCACTCAGAACGAACCAACACTTGCCCCGTCCATTTTTTTGAGAGAGCCACTCATGTGTTGATATCAAGATATTCCATTCCTACCATATGAATCTTGATTTCTAGCCTCCCCAAGTTGCTTTCCATCCAATCAATCTCTTCTATCCAAGCCAAATCCATGAGAGAGTGATTGAGTGTTGAGGAGACTATCTTTTTAAGCACAATGGCAAGGAGTTCATTATACTACCACATCTATTACGTTTTGGAGAGTGGTGTCTCATAGATTGGTTAGGTATCGCTTGGGAGCCTCCGACTTTGTGTGGAGTTGAACCAAGAAGTTTGTAAGGGCAAGGAGATCGCCTACTTCATGATGATCTACCCCGAGTGAGGCTAGTCCTTTGTGGACATAAACCATGGTGGAATAGACAAGGTTGCTTCTCCCTGGACCCTTTGTGGGTTGAGCCCTCCGTGGACTCTCGCGACCGTTACCCTACGTGGGTTGAAGTCTCCATCAACATGGATGTACGATAGCACCACCTATCGGAACCACGCCAAAAATCTTCGTGTCATATTTGCGTTTGATCTTCCTATCCCTACCCTTTATTTATATGTGCATGTCTTTACTTTCCGCTGCTATACTCTTATACTTGCATGTGTAGTGTGTGCTTGACTTGCTATAATTGCTAAAACTTTCCCATAACTAAAATTGAGAAAAGGCTAATTTTTTATTTGGTCAAGTAGTCTAACCACACCCCTCTAGACTTACTTTGGATCCTACAAGTGGTATTAGAGCTTTGGTCTCTATTGCATTGGTTTCACAACCTAGGAGAGTATGGCGTCTAGTGAGGGAAATTATCACCGTAGAGGTCCATATTTTGATGGTACACACTTTGCTAGTTGGAATCATAAAATGAAAATGCATAATCTTGATCATAACTTCGCCGTTTGGGTGTCGTTCATGTTGGATTGCAAGGTGAATTCTTTGGTGATGGAAAGGAATCGGATCATGGAGCGACCACGAAAGAATTGAAGATGTTGCAAAACAATGCTCAAGCATGCGACATTCTATTCAACTACCTATGCCCCGAAGAGTTCAACAAGATTAGCCGTCTTGAGAATGCTAAGGAAATTTGGGATACTTTGATTGATATGTGTGAAGGTACCGAATCCGCGAGGGAATCTAAGTTGGATGTGCTACAACGTTAACTTGACAAGTTCAAGATGAAGGATGGTGAAGGAGTCACTGAAATGTACTCTAGGCTCGCTCTCATCACAAATGAGATTGCCGGTTTAGGAAGTGAAGAGATGACCGATACATCATCAAGAAGATCCTTAGAGCCTTGGATGGGAAGTACGACACCGTGTGCACATTGATCCAAATGATGCCAAACTACAATGATCTCAAGCCTACGGAAGTCAATGTAAGGATTGTTGCTCATGATACGTCACTCAAAGAAAAAAAAGAGCTTCATAACAAGTCAAGTGGTGCATACAAAGCTTCAAACGACACTCCCGCTACCTCAAGTGACAAACTTGTTACAAATGAAGAGATAAGCCTCATGGTCAAGAAATTCAACAAGTTCTACAAGAGCAGAGGCAAAGAGAGAAGCTCCAACTCAAGATACGAAGAGAAGCGCTCATCTAGTCGTGACCGGAATTGTTACAATTGTGGAAGGCCCGGACACTACTCCACTGAGTGCACGATCACCCACAAAATAAGGGAAGAGTCGCCTAGAAGAAGAAGCTCAAGAGATGAGTCACCTCGAAGAGATATAAGGATTAGAGAAGATCGTTATGAACGAATACCCCCAGAGAAGCAAGCACTCAGAGAAGAAGGACAAGTACACCAAGAGCCACTGAAGAAGAATACATCAAGCTCATGTTGGTGAATGAGTATCCGGCTCCGAATCCAACAACCAATCCGAGAGAAGCTACCACTCCAACACCGACTATAATCAAGATGAAGGTGTTGTCGGACTAGCACTTGTATCCTCCAATTCCCACGACATATTTGATTCACAAAATGGAGGAAGTGGAAATTGCTTCATGGCTAAAGGCCCTAAGATATCACACCCCGAATACTTTGACTTTAATAGTGATGAGGATGACTTATTTGGAGATGATGACTTGCTCTTTGATAAAACTAGTAATCTTAGTCAAAATGAACTGACAATAATCATGCTAGTCAAGATAAGTCGTGTGATGATGATAAGAAGGAGATTGAGCGTCTTACTAAAGAATTAAACACTCTTATGTTAGCTCATGAATCTACTGTAGAAGATCATAGAGAGCTTGTAAGAACTCATGAGAAGTTACGTTTCGAGAAGCTAAATTTAGAGCAAGAACATGAGTTTCTTAAAGCTATAAATAACAATCTTTGAAAGAAGAGTTCTTCTTATCTAGCCAAACGATTACTCTTGTCTACTTTTGTTCCACAAGTTAAATCTAAGCAAACTACTAACAAAGGCAAGAAAGGTTCTTCATCTAGTAACAACAACACTAATGCTAAATCCAATGATGTTGTTTCTAGTAGCTCTATTGATTCCACTAATGGTTCTCTTATCCAAGTCACACTTGAGAAATAAAATGATTTATTGAAAGGAATTATAGAGAAAGCTGTCTACAAGAGCCTTGCTGGAAGTAAGAAATTTGAGGAGATTGTACGCAAGCAAGGAGGACAGCGGAAGAAACAAGGCATTGGCTACTTCAATGCCAATGGAGTTGAATGGGTAGAAGGTCAATAACCCAAGATGAAGTTTGTTCCCCAAAAGGAGAAGTATGATCCTGCTTTCCCCAAGGGAACAAATGCTCTAGATGACCTTCCACCACAAGACCACAAACTCAAGGGCACGAACACGCTTTGAGAGGAGATTAACTCATTTGAAGAAGAACCCCAAGCCATGGTATAAGCTGTTGGAAATATGCCCTAGATGCAATAATAATTAGTTATTGTTATATTTCTTTGTTCATGATAATCGTTTATTATCCATGCTATAATTGCATTGATTGGAAACACAATACTTGTGTGGATACATAGACAAAACACTGTCCCTAGTAAGCCTCTAGTTGACTAGCTCGTTGATCAAAGATGGTCAAGGTTTCCTGGCCATAGGCAAGTGTTGTTACTTGATAACGGGATCACATCATTAGGAGAATCATGTGATGGACTAGACCCAAACTAATAGACGTAGCATGTTGATCGTGTCATTTTATTGCTACTGTTTTCTGCGTGTCAAGTATTTGTTCCTATGACCATGAGATCATATAACTCACTGACACCGGAGGAATGCTTTGTGTGTATCAAACGTCGCAACATAACTGGGTGACTATAAAGATGCTCTACAGGTATCTCCGAAGGTGTTCGTTGAGTTAGTATAGATCAAGACAGGGATTTGTCACTCCATATGACGGAGAGGTATCTCGAGGCCCACTCGGTAATACAACATCACACACAAGCCTTGCAAGCAATGTGACTTAGTGTAAGTTGCGGGATCTTGTATTACGGAACGAGTAAAGAGACTTGTCGGTAAACGAGATTGAAATAGGTATGCGGATACTGACGATCGAATCTCAGGCAAGTAACATACCGAAGGACAAAGGGAATGACATACGGGATTATATGAATCCTTGGCACTGAGGTTCAAACGATAAGATCTTCGTAGAATATGTAGGATCCAATATGGGCACCCAGGTCCCGCTATTGGATATTTACCAAGGAGTCTCTCGGGTCATGTCTACATAGTTCTCGAACCCGCAGGGTCTGCACACTTAAGGTTCGACGTTGTTTTATGCGTATTTGAGTTATATGGTTGGTTACCGAATGTTGTTCGGAGTCCCGGATGAGATCACGAACGTCACGAGGATTTCCGAAATGGTCCGGAAACAAAGACTGATATATAAGATGACCTCATTTGGTTACCGGAAGGTTTTCGTGCATTACCGGAAAAGTTTCGGGCTCATCGGTAGTGTACTGGGAGTGCCGGGGACCATCAGGAGGGGTGTCACGCCCCAAGGGGTCTCATGGGCTATGGGAAGAGATAAACCAGCCCCTAGTGGGCTGGAATAAGTTCCCACTAAGGCCCATAAGGTTTGAGAAGGAAAAAAACACAAGGTGGAAAGAGTTTCCAAGTGGGAAGGTGGAATCCTACTTCAAGTAGGATTGGAGTAGGACTCCTCCACCTCCAATTTCGGCCAAACCTTTAGGTTTTGAGGCTGCCTCCTCCCTCCCTCCCTCCTATATATAGTGGGGTTTTAGGGCTGATTTGAGACAACTTTTGCCACGGCATCCCGACCACATACTTCCAGGGTTTTACCTCTAGATCGCGTTTCTGCGGAGCTTGGGCGGAGCCCTGCTGAGATTAGATCACCACCAACCTCCGGAGCGCCGTCACGCTGCCGGAGAACTCATCTACCTCTCCGTCTCTCTTGCTGGATCAAGAAGGCCGAGATCATCGTTGAGCTGTACGTGTGCTGAACGCGGAGGTGCCGTCCGTTCGGCACTAGATCGGAGCGGATCGTGGGACGGATCGCGGGACGGTTCGTGGGACGGTTCGCAGGGCGGATCGAGGGACGTGAGGATGTTCCACTACATCAACCGCGTTTCTTAACGCTTCTGCTATGCGATCTACAAGGGTACGTAGATCGGAAATCCCCTCTCGTAGATGGACATCACCATGATAGGTCTTCGTGCGCGTAGGAATTTTTTTTGTTTCCCATGCGACGTTCCCCAACAGTGGCATCATGAGCTAGGTTCATGTGTAGATGTAATCTCGAGTAGAACACAAAAGTTTTTGTGGGAGGTGATGTGTGTTTTGCTGCCCTCCTTAGTCTTTTCTTGATTCCGCGGTATTGTTGGATCGAAGCGGCTCGGACCAACATTACTCGTACGCTTACGAGAGACTGGTTTCATCGCTACGAGTAACTCCGTTGCTCAAAGATGACCGGCGAGTGTCGGTTTCTCCAACTTTAGTTGAATCGGATTTGACCGAGGAGGTCATTGGATGAGGTTAAATAGCAATTCATATATCTCCGTTGTGGTGTTTGCGTAAGTAAGATGCGATCCTACTAGACACCCATGGTCACCACGTAAAACATGCAACAACAATTAGAGGACGTCTAACTTGTTTTTGCAGGGTATGCTTGTGATGTGATATGGCCAATGATGTGATGTGATATATTGGATGTATGAGATGATCATGTTGTAATAGTTAATATCGACTTGCACGTCAATGGTACGGCAACCGGCAGGAGCCATAGGGTTGTCTTTAAACTAACGTTTGTGCTTGCAGATGTGTTTACTATATTGCTAGGACGTAGCTTTAGTACTAATAGCATGAGTAGCATGACAACCCCGATGGCGACACGTTGATGGAGATCATGGTGTGACGCCGGTGACAAGAAGATCGTGCCGGTGCTTTGGTGATGGAGATCAAGAAGCACATGATGATGGCCATATCATGTCACTTATGAATTGCATGTGATGTTAATCCTTTATGCACCTTATCTTGCTTAGAACGACGGTAGCATTATGAGATGATCTCTCACTAAAATTTCAAGACGAAATTATGTTCTCCCCGACTGTGCACCGTTGCGACAGTTATTCGTTTCGAGACACCACGTGATGATCGGGTGTGATAGACTCAACGTTCACATACAACGGGTGCAAAACAGTTGCACACGCGAAACACTCGGGTTAAGCTTGACGAGCCTAGCATGTGCAGACATGGCCTCGGAACACATGAGACCGAAAGGTCGAGCATGAATCGTATAGTTGATATGATTAGCATAGAGATGCTTACCACTAAAACTATTCTCGACTCACGTGATGATCGGACTTGAGATAGTGGATTTGGATCATGTACCACTCAAATGACTAGACAGATGTACTTTTTGAGTGGGAGTTCTTAAGTAATATGATTAATTGAACTAATTGTCATGAACATAGTCTAATGGTCTTTGCGAATTACGATGTAGCTTGCGCTATTGCTCTACTGTTTTTAATATGTTCCTAGAGAAAATTTAGTTGAAAGTAGCAAACTTTGCGGACTGAGTCTGTAAAACTAAGGATTGTCCTCGTTGCTGCGCAGAAGGCTTATGTCCTTAATGCACCACTCAGTGTGCTGCACCTCGAGCGTCGTCTGTGGATGTTGTGAACATCCGACATACACGTTTCTGATGACTACGCGATAGTTCGGTGCAAAATACTTAATGGCTTAGAAGCGTGGCGCCGAAGACGTTTTGAAACGTCACGGAACATGAGTGATGTTCTAAAGATATGAAATTGTGATTTCATGCTTGTGCCCTTGTTAAGAGGTATGAGACCTCCGACAAGATTCTTTGTCCATGAAGTAAAGGAGAAAAACTCAATCATTGAGCGTGTGCTCAGATTGTCTGAGTACGACAATCACTTGAATCAAGTGGGAGTTAATCTTCCAGATGAGATAGTGATGGTTCTCCAAAGTTACTGCCACCAAGCTGTGAGAGCTTCGTGATGAACTATAACATATCAAGGATAGATACAATGATCCTTGAGAGATTCGTGATGTATGACACTGCAAAAGTAGAAATCAAGAAGGAGCATCAATGGTTGATGGTTAGTAAAACCACTAAGTTTCATGAAAGGCAAGGGCTAGAAGGGATACTTCGTGAAACAGCAAAACAGTTGCTGCACTAATGAAGAGACCCAAGTCTAAACCCAAACCCGAGACTAAGTGCTTCTGTTATGAGGGGAACGGTCACTGAGGCGGAGCTACCCTAGATGCTTGGTAGATAAGTAGGCTGGCAAAGTCGAAAGTAGTATATTTGATATACATGATGTTGATGTGTGCTTTACTAGTACTCCTAGTAGCGCGAGGGTATTGGATACCGGTTCAGTTGCTAAGTGATTGGTAACACGAAATGAAAGCTACGGAATAAACGAAGACTAGCTAAAGGCGAGGTGACGATACGTGTTGGAAGTGTTTCCAAGGTTGATATGATCAAACATCGCACGCTCCCTCTGTCATCGGGATTGGTGGTGAAACCCAAATAATTGTTATTTGGTGTTTGCGTTGAGCATGAACATGATTGGATCGTGTTTGTTGCAATACGATTATTCATTTAAAAGAATAATAGTTATTCTATTTGCTTGAATAATTACCCTCAATGGTTTATTGAATCTCGATCGTAGTGTTACACATGTTCATAATACTAGTGCCAAAAGATAAAAAGTAATAATGATAGTACCACTTAGTTGTGGCACTGCCACTTGAGTCATGTTGGTGTAAAATGCATGAAGAAACTCCATGCTGATGGATCGTTTGGACTCACTTGATTTTGAATCACTTGAGACATGCAAAACATGCCACATGAAACAAGTAGAGTAACTTGTTGGGAGTAATGCATTTTTGATGTGTGCAGTCCAATAAGTGCTAAGGCACGGAGTGGATATCATTATGTTCTTACTTCACTGACGATTTGAGTAGATACAGGAGTATTTACTTGATGAATCACAAGTATGAAATGTTGAAAAGTTCAAAGCTATTTTAGAGTGAAGATCGTCGTGACAAGAGGATAAACAGTCTACGCTATGATCATAGAGATGAATATCTGAATTACGAGTTTTGGTACGCAATTAAGACAATGTGGAAATTGTTTCGCAGTTCATGCCACCTGGAACACCATAGTGTGATGATGTGTCTGAACGTCTTAGCCACGCCCTATTTGATATGGTGCATACTATGATGTCTCTTATCGAATTACCACTATCGTTTATGGGTTATGCATTAGAGACAACCGCATTCACTTTAAATAGGGCACCGCGTATTTCCGTTGAGATGACACAGTATAGACTAAGGTTTAGAGAAATCTAAGCTGTCGTTTCTTGAAAGTTTGGAGCTGCAATGCTTATGTGAAAAAGTTTCAGTCTGATAAGCTCGAACCCAAAGCGGATAAATGCATCTTCATAAGATATCCAAAACAGTTGGATACATCTCCTATCTCAGATCCGGAAGCAAAGTGTTTGTTTCTAGAAACAGGTTCTTTCTTGAGGAAAGGTTTCTCTCAAAAAGAATGAGTGGGAGGGTGATAGAACTTGATGAGGTTATTGAACCATCACTTCGACTAGTGTGTAGCAGGGCACATGAAGTTGTTCCTGTGGCGCCTACACCAATTGAAGTGGAAGCTGATGATGGTGATCATTGAGCTTCGGATCAAGTTACTACAAGCCTTGTAGGTCGACAAGGTCGCGTACTACTACAGAGTGGTATGGTAACCCTGTCTTGGAGGTCATGTTGTTGAACAATAATGAACCTACGAGCTGTGGAGAAGCGATGGTGGGCCCGGATTCCGACAAATGGCTGGAGGCCATGAAATCCGAGGGAGGATCCATGTATGAAAACAAAGTGTAGACTTTGGAAGAACTACTTGATGGTCGTAGGACTATTGAGTAAAGATGGATCTTTAAAAGGAAGACAGACGACGATGGTGATAAGTCACTATTAAGAAAAGCTCGACTTGTCGCAAAGATGTTTCCGACATGATCAAACAGTTGACTATGGTGAGACTTTCTCACTCGTAGAGATGCTAAAACTCTGTTAGAATTATGTTAGTAGTTGTTGCATTATTTTTGAAATATTGCACATAGGATGTCAAAACATTGTTTCCTCGACGGTTTCCTTGAGCAAACATTGTATGTGATACAACCAGAAGGTTTTGTCGATCCTAAAGATACTAACAAGTATGCAAGCTCCAGCGATCCTTCAATGGACTGGTGCAAGCATCTCGGAGTTGGAATATACACTTTGATGAGATGATCAAAGATTTTGGGTTTGTACAAGGTTTATGAGAAACTTGTATTTCCAAAGAAGTGAGTGGGAGCACTATAGAATTTCTGATAAGTATATGTGGTTGACATATTGTTGATCAGAAGTAATGTAGAATTTCTGTGAAGCATAAAAGGTTGTTTGAAAGGAGTTTTTCAAAGGAATACGTGGATTGAGCTACTTGAACGTTGATCATCAAGATATATGGAGATAGATAAAAACGCTTAATAGAAGTTTCAACAAGATGCATGCCTTGACAAGTTTTTGAAGGAATTCGAAATAGATTATCAAAGAAGGAGTTCTTGACTTTGTTGTAAGGTGTGAATTTGAGTAAGACTCAAAACCCGATGATGGGGTCATAGTCCTAGGGTAGGGTCATAGGCTTGCCATGTAGGTCCTACCCAAGGACTACCCCTCACAAAGGACAAGGCCCTTAGTCAGCCCCGACTGAATTAAGGAGTCCCCATCATCAGTCGGTAACAGGTCCTCGACCATCCAGTCGGAGACTAGCATTCGGAGGATACCAAGCTAACCGACTGGATACACTCGGTACATCGTAACCTCTCTGGAGGGAAACGGTCGCACGTTTCCGGGTGCATTTATTAGCATTTAGAGCATACGTTACCTGTAACGTACGCATTCAATCCCCACTACTCCACCCCTGTACCGGAACCGTTGTGGAGGGCAGCGCACTCTATATAAGCCACCCTCCCCCACTGGTAGAGGGGTTAGCAACTCATTGTATTCTATATTTCCACTCGACAACAAGCTCCCTGAGCACTGTGACGTAGGGCTATTACCTCCACTGCAGAGGGGCCTGAACTCATACAACCTCGCCGTAGCTAAGGCTCTGCCCATCCTTTTCGTACCCTACACATCTACTGTCAGGCTTATACCCACGACAATTGGCGCCCACCTTGGGGCAGGCGTCTAAGCGACTTCCAGCGAGTTTGCGATTACTTCCTTTCGTCATGTCGTCCGGCGGAGATTCGAGCATGGGTCACGAGATCTTTTTCGGCGCTCTCTCCTTCATCGTTGACGATTCGGCATGGCTTCGGGATGCGCCCCTCAACGTCGAGGCGCTTCCCCATCGCGGGGCTACGCACTTCCGTGCCGGGCCCGCGACATTCTTCTTCTCCAGCAGTCGGCTCCGTTGTCGACCTACACCGCCGTCATGCGCCGCAACAAGCGGTCCCGCCGTCCACGGCTCCAGCGTTGGGTGCAACACGCCACGCGCGCCAGAGCGCATCTTCCCAAGTTGCGGTCCTAGAGTCAGTTGTGGTTGCCCCGCCGTCCGAGTGCTCGGACTCGGTTCCGACTGAGTTTCCTTCCGAGTACGCGGGTCGCGGACCTGCAGCAGAAGTACACATGGCCAATTCCCATGAAGATCCCCGTCAAGCTGGCCGGAACGAGCACGAGATCGGTGAAGCGTCTGGCGCACGTCGTCCACCTCGCCGTTCTGCCAGTCGGCACACTGGGCGAAGCAACGTGGAGCTGTTCCGCACACCCCTCCTCAACTTGGCTACGGCTGCCAAGATAGCCGATTCCCTCCAGCCGACTGATTCAGAGGCTGGTAGAGGGATCGAGCAGATCCGAGCACTGTTGCACACGGCGCAGCAGCAGAATTCGGCGGTCTCCCAGTCGCACAACAAGATCTACAATAGTTCTGTTCATGCGAATACACATCGGTCAGTTCACAGCCCAGGTTCCCATCAGCGGCACACAGGAGGCAGCCGTTCCATAAATCATGAAGATCGTCGCCGTTCACGCACCCCTCCGCGGGGTGGGCCCTACGGGCCCCGACATCATGATGATCGGCGTTCAGTCGGTGACACTTACGACCCAAGGCCCAACGCAAGAGGGCATATCGCCCAGCGGAGGGTCGACAGGGGACGAGCCCACCGCGAGGGTCGCGATATTGACCGTCCGAGTGGAAGCAGGGCCATCGTTTCTGGTCCCGAGTGTTTTAGTCGAGCCATCCGTTCGGCCGACATCCCTCCCAACTACCGATTGGCGACGGGAATTAACAAGTTTACAGGGGAGTCCAAGCCAGAAACGTGGCTGGATGATTACCGAGTGGCAGTCCAGATCGGAGGAGGAGACGACCATGTCGCTATGAAGCACCTCCCTCTGATGCTCGACGGCTCGGCGCGAGCGTGGTTGAATCAGTTGGCCCCCTCGAGCATCTACAGCTGGGCGGATCTGGCCCGGGTGTTCATCAGGACCTTCGAAGGGACGTGCAAGCGCCCTGCTGGCCTCGTGGAGCTCCAACGCTGCGTCCAGAAGCAGAATGAGCCCCTGCGCGACTTCATCCAGCGTTGGACAACTCTCTACCACACGGTGGAGAACGTCACCGAGCATCAAGCAGTCTGCGCCTTCAAGGCAGGAGTGCGGTACAGGGATTTGTACCTTAAGTTTGGCCGAACAGGCGACATCTCCATGAGCAAGATGATGGAGATAGCGACACGCTATGCAAATGGCGAAGAAGAGGACCGCATCCGAAGCGGCAAGCACAAAACAGTCGCTGAAGGAGACGGGGGCAACACTCGGAAGCAGAAGCAGAAAGCTCCGACCGCTCCACAAGCAGAAGCTGCAGCCGTAACCAATGCCAAGTTCAAGGGCAAAGGGAAGGCTCAGTTCACCCCCAAGAAGAAGCAGTTCAATAACCCCATCCTGGACAAGCCATGTCCGGTTCATACGAAGATGGACGAAGAGGGCAACCCCATATATGCGAAGCATACCACTCGACAGTGTCGCCTCCTGATCCAGGGGTTCAGCGAAGGGCAACTGAGTGAGAAGGACCATGAACAGGATGAGGAGGATAAGGAGGATCCGTTCCCCCAAGTCAACGCAACCCTGATGATTTTTGCTGACGTCGAGAGCAAGAGTCGACTGAAGCTGGTGAACAGAGAGGTGAACATGGCCACCCCTACCAGCCCCAAGTTCCTCAAATGGTCTCAAACTGCGATCACCTTTGACCAGTCGGATCATCGGGCACATGTACCCACCCCGGGGAGACAGGCTCTGGTCGTCGACCCGGTGGTAGAAGGAGTCCGACTGCGCAAAGTCCTCATGGATGGCGGCAACGGCTTGAACATCATGTACGCCGACACACTCAAGGGGATGGGCATCCCGATGTCCAAACTCAGCGAGAGAAGCATGCAGTTCCATGGAGTCGTCCCTGGGCGGAAGGCCAAGTCACTCGGCCAGATCGCGTTGGACGTCATTTTCGGCTCCGACAAGAACTTCCGCAAGGAAAAGCTGACGTTCGAAGTGGTCGACTTCCAGAGCGCTTATCACGCAATTCTGGGTCGCCCAGCGTATGCGCGTTTCATGGCCCATCCATGTTACGTATACCTGAAGCTGAAGATGCCAGGCCCGAAGGGTGTGATCACCATCACAGGCAATCGGCAGCGGGCTGAAGAGTGTCTGCAGCAGGGATCAAGAATCGCCGACCAGCAGATGGCCGTCCTCGAGCTGGACGACTACAAGAAAACAGTCGACCCCGCCGACCTGATGCGCTTGAAGAAACCAGCTTCAGAGTCTGCATTTCAGTCGGCAGGAGAGATGAAGAAGGTCAGCATCCACCCGACGGACGCCACTGCTGCCCCGACGAACATCTCCACCAGCCTTGATCCTAAATAGGAAGCCGAGCTCACCCAATTCCTCCGTGAGAACTGGGACATCTTCGCATGGAAACCCTCTGACATGCCAGGTGTACCTAGGGAGTTGGCTGAGCACCGACTGCATGTGGATCCTGCTTCTCGGCCCGTCCGAGAGCGCTTGCGCCGGTCCGCCGCGCATAAGAGGAAGGCAATCGGGGAAGAGGTGGCCAAGCTGCTCGCAGCCAACTTCATTCGCGAGGTTCACCACTCCGAGTGGCTCGCCAATGTTGTCATGGTGCCCAAGAAGGACAAGTCGCTCCGAATGTGCATCGACTTCAAGCATCTCAATAAGGTTCGCCCGAAAGACCATTTTCCGCTCCCCCGCATAGATCAGATTGTCGATTCTACTGCGGGTTGCGAGCGTCTGTCATTTCTTGATGCCTACTCGGGCTATCATTAGTTCCGTCTGTATGGTCCCGATGAGTTAAAAACAGCCTTCATCACCCCATTCGGGTGCTTCTGCTACATCACTATGCCATTCGGTCTGAAGAATGCAGGAGCTACCTTTATGCGCATGATCCAAAAATGTCTCCTCGACCAGATTGGTCGGAATGTGGAGGCATACATGGATGATATCGTGGTCAAGTCACGCAAAGGTTCCGACCTGCTGACTGACTTGGCAGAAACATTCGCCAACCTTCGTAGGTACGATATCAAGCTAAATCCTGCCAAGTGTTCATTCGGTGTTCCCAGCGGAAAGTTACTCGGTTTCTTCATTTCCGAACGAGGGATCGATGTTAACCCCGAAAAGATCGGGACCATCGTCCGAATGGAGAGGCCAGTCAGAATACATGACGTCCAACGGCTCACAGGTTGCCTAGCGGCTTTGAGCAGGTTCATCAGTCGACTCGGCGAGAAAGCGCTTCCTCTGTACCGACTCATGAAGAAATCAGATACCTTCGAGTGGACAGACGAAGCCCAAGTCGCATTCGACGACCTCAAATTCCTACTTTCCACCCAGCCGGTTCTTACTGCTCCACTCAGTAAAGAGCCCCTTCTTCTGTATATCGCGGCTACAAATCAAGTCGTCAGTACTGTTCTTACAGTCGAACGAGAAGAAGAAGGCAAAGCATACAAAGTTCAGCGGCCAGTGTACTACGTCTCCGAAGTCCTGACTCCTTCCAAGCTGAGGTATCCCCACTATCAAAAACTTATCTACGGGATTTACATGACTGCGAAGAAGGTGGCCCATTATTTCCAAGACCACTCGGTGTCTGTCGTTTCTGATGCTCCATTGTCGGAAATTCTCCACAATCGAGACGCGTCAGGCCGAGTGGAGAAGTGGGCGATGGAGATGCTGTACTGTGATATCAAGTTCGAGGCCAAGAAAGCTATTAAGTCTCAAGCTCTGGCTGACTTCATAGCAGAATGGGTAGAACAACAACAACCGACCCACATCTGCTCGGCCCATTGGACAATGTTCTTTGATGGGTCCAAGATGTTGAATGGCTCCGGCGCTGGCGTTGTGATCATATCACCAAAGGGAGACAAGCTCAAGTACGTGCTACAGATACACTTCGATTCCTCCAACAACGAGGCAGAGTATGAAGCTCTCCTCTACGGGTTACGTATGGCCATCTCACTCGGCGTCCGTCGCCTGATGGTCTACGGCGATTCGGATTTGGTGGTCAATCAAGTGATGAAAGAGTGGGACGTCAGGAACCCCGCCATGACTACATACTTCAATGCAGTGAGGAAGCTTGAGAAGAAGTTTGAAGGTCTAGAACTTCACCATGTTCCAAGACTGAAGAACCAAGCAGCTGATGAGTTAGCAAAACTCGGATCCACTCAGAGACCAGTCCCGAGTGACGTCTGCCAAGAGCACCTCCACCTTCCTTCAGTCAAAGAAGATCCTTTCAAAGAGGAGCAGGCACAACCAAAGAGTTCAACGGATCCGACTGAAGTCGATGTACCTGCTGTGGTTGACCTGGTCATGGAGATTCTTGCCGTCATCCCCGATTGGACTGTGCCGATCATTGCATATATCCTGAGGCAGGAACTACCGGAAGACGAAGTCCAGGCCAGGCAGATAGTCCGCAGGTCGAAGTCGTTCACTGTCATTGATGGCCAATTGTACAAAGAAAGTATCTCTGGCGTTCTTCAACGATGCATCTCCCCCGAGGAGGGGCAGCTGATTCTGGAGGATATCCACTCGGGGACCTGCGGTCATCACGCTTCTTCGAGAGCAATCGTCGCCAAGGCATTCAGGGCTGGTTTCTTCTGGCTGCAGGCTAACGAGATGGCTAAAGATATGGTTGACCGATGTGAGGGCTGCCAGTTCTACTCCAACAAGTCCCACAAGCCGACGTCTGCGTTGAAGAGGATCCCTCTTGTGTGGCCGTTTGCTGTTTGGGGATTAGATACAGTCGGTCCATTCAAGACAGGCCAAGGTGGATACACACATCAAAGCGAATCAACAGCCCATCAAGTTGGTGGCAGTCGACAAGTTCACGAAATGGTCGAAGCGAAGCCCATCAAGAAGCTCGACGCCTCAACAACCGTCAAGTTTGTCAGGGACATCGTCTTCAGATTCGGTGTACCTCACAGCATAATCACGGACAACGGGACAAACTTTGACTCGGACAGATTCAAAGGTTTCTGTACAAGCCAAGGCATCCGAGTGGATTTTGCTTCCGTAGCGCATCCTGAGTCCAATGGACAAGCAGAGCGGGCAAACGGACTTATTTTACAAGGTTTGAAGCCCCAACTCCTGCGAGAGATAGGACATGCCGCTGGCGCTTGGGTTACCGAGCTACCTTCAGTGCTTTGGGGACTTCGCACAACCCCGAACAGATCTATAGGGCGATCACCGTTCTTCCTCGTTTATGGAGCAGAAGCAGTCCTTCCGAGTGACTTGCTTCACAATGCGCCATGAGTCGAACTCTTCTCCGAAGCCGAAGCAGAACAAGCAAGGCAAGACCAAGTGGATCTTCTGGAGGAGGAGCACGAGATGGCACTAACTCGCTCAACCATTTATCAACAAAATCTGCGGCGTTTCCATGCACGCCACGTCAGAAGTCGCACGTTCCAAGCAGGCGACCTGGTGCTCCGAGTGGATCAACAAATACCTCACAAGCTGGCTCCGGCCTGGGAAGGACCCTTCATCATCTCCAAGGTGCTGAACAACGGAGCATACAGACTTTACAACATTGAGAGAGAGACGGACGAGCCGCGTGCATGGAACGGAGATCTCCTGAAGCGCTTCTACGCGTGACCGTCGACTGAAGCAATGTAAAGAACAAGTATTGGTGAAATATTATAAAGCAGATTGAGTTTTTTGCAGGTTCAAAGTTCTTCCGCGGTCGCAGACTCCGGTCTCAAAAAAAACACTTAGCTGCGATCCAGAATCGCCTAAGTATTAACCTTCTCCGAGTGTGCACTACACGTCACACTCGGGGGCTTAGCTGCGATCCAGCATCGCCTAAGTATTAACCTTCTCCGAGTGTGCACTACACGTCACACTCGGGGGCTTAGCTGCGATCCAGAATCGCCTAAGTATTAACCTTCTCCGAGTGTGCACTACACGTCACACTCGGGGGCTTAGCTGCGATCCAGAATCGCCTAAGTATTAACCTTCTCCGAGTGTGCACTACACGTCACAGTCGGGGGCTTAGCTGCGATCCAGAATCGCCTAAGTATTAACCTTCTCCGAGTGTGCACTACACGTCACACTCGGGGGCTTAGCTGCGATCCAGAATCGCCTAAGTATTAACCTTCTCCGAGTGTGCACTACACGTCACACTCGGGGGCTTAGCTGCGATCCAGAATCGCCTAAGTATTAACCTTCTCCGAGTGTGCACTACACGTCACACTCGGGGGCTTAGCTGCGATCCAGAATCGCCTAAGTATTAGCCTTCTCCGAGTGTGCACTACACGTCACACTCGGGGGCTTAGCTGCGATCCAGAATCGCCTAAGTATTAACCTTCTCCCAGTGTGCACTACACGTCACACTCGGGGGCTTAGCTGCGATCCAGAATCGCCTAAGTATTAACATTCTCCGAGTGTGCACTACACGTCACACTTGGGGGCTTAGCTGCGATCCAGAATCGCCTAAGTATTAACCTTCTCCGAGTGTGCACTTCACGGCACACTCGGGAGCTTAGCCGCGATCCAGAATTGCCTAAGTATTAACCTTCTCCGAGTGTACTCTTAACGTCACACTCGGAGACTTAGGGAATTCCACGGACCCTCAATGAGGCTCATGCAGATGTCAAAACAACCGACATGTTCCGAATGTTTGCCTTTGGCTTCACCAAGAAACGCCAAACAAAAACTCGAGTCAACATTGCAACAGAAGAGCAAAAGAATCAATTCAAAGTTCAACCAAAGATAGTGGCTCGGTGTGGATCAAGCTTACCCACACCGAACCAAGAATGTGAAAGCCAACTGCAGTGGCCAAAGTTTCTTACAGATCCACACTCGGCATACCGAGGATAAAAGTGTTTTTACGCTTCATCTGGATTAACACCAGGACTGGAGGGCTCTACGAACGTGTCCAGATCAATACCGTCGGCGATGCGGGTGGCGCTTTCAAGGAAGGTTTCCATGAAGTCTTCGAATTGAAGTTTATTCGTGTTGGCCACCTTCAACGTCTTCAACTTCTCCTCGCGCACCTCCTTGCAATGGACTCGGACCAGGGACAAAGCAACATCTGCACCGCAACGAGCTGCAGATTTCTTCCACGACTGCACTCGGTTGGGAATCTCCTCCAGTCGGGTCATCAGGTTCTCCATCTCCTGCCGCGACTCATCTTCTAGCCAAAGCTCCTTGTCGATTCGGCCGACGACTTCTCTCAATTGACTGATGAAAGTACCAACTTTGCCCACGCGGATGTGCGCACGGAGCAGATCCCGATTGGCGTCGTCGCCGAGTGGAACTTTCTCAAGAATCGACCGCTCCACGTCAGCTGCTTCAGCTTCGGTGTCAAAGCAAAAATCTGCGACAATAGGACAAACAAACAATAAGTGCCGAGTGTGACGCGCATAACACAACCACTCGGAAAAAGCAGGACTTACCAGCCAGACGCGTCATCATCTGCCGAGCCCAGTCGCTGACATATTTCTCCTGTGCCCTGCATCGTTTGTTCAGCACGTCCATCTAACCCATCAGAGCAGTCCTCTGTTTCCCCATATTTTCCACTTCCTCAGTCAACACCTTGTTCGCTTCCCGAGCCTGCTCCAATGACTTCTCTCGTCCCTCCAGAGCATCCTTCATGCCAGCCATTGCGAGCATGGCCGCATCAAGCTCACCAGCGAGCTGATTCCTCTCCGCCTTGAGAGTCTCATAGGCTGATCCCATTTCACAGGTTTTCCGCCACCAAACACCAAGGGACAATCAGAAAATTCAACAATAAAAGTCTAAGTTCTTCAGACCCCTGCCGACGCAAGCAGTCGACAGCGGTCTCGGGGACTACACCCAGTGGGTTCACTAAGAGTGACCCCACTGGCATGCCACTCAAGCAGGCCCGCCCTATTGAGCTGCATGTTACCACCTACGCCTACGAGGCCAATACTACCCGACCTGAGTACAACTTACTCTCTGAGACTCTTACAGAAAATGCACTCCGAGTGCCACAACTGCTAGCAGTCGGTCATGTTATTTACAGACCTGACCAAAGCAAAGACAATATGTATAAAGACAACTGCCGGTGCAAGCACTCGACAGAAGTCTCGGGGACTACACCCACTGGGTTCACTCAGAGTGAACCCATTGCAAACAACAGCTGCTATCCAAAAAACACCCACTGGGTTACAAGAGAAAAATAAATACTTACTAGCCCACTTACTCGGATATCATCCCGCAGCTCCAAGCTCCGCTGGTACAAGGACGCGACGGAGTTGTAGGCCCTCTTGGCTTCCCCAGCCATCAGCTCCGCCTACACCATGGCTCCCTTGGCCGCTCCCACCTGCTCCTCCGGGAGACGCTGGATGTTGAACTCGACATTCGACGAGCCTGGCATCGTCGGAAGTTCCTGAGGCATCTCGAGGTCCGTTCCAGTCGGCACCTCAACCACCAGCGCCGGTTCAGTCGGCGGCAGCGCCTCAGTCGGCGGCACGTCAGCGGCGGGAGCAGCAACAGGCGGAGCAGCCTCAAGAACGGGCTCCACAGCCTGTTCAGTTCTCCCCTGATCGCCCTCGTCCATGCAAATCGCCCCTGATAGACCGAACGACGCAAGATCTCAGAAAAAGAAAGAGGCAGAACCTATGATAGAACAAAACACTCAAGGTCACTACAACACACCTGGCTGGGACGAGACGACGTTGTCCGTGTCCATGAGGTCGTCTTCTTGGCGTGCCGGAGAGGTGGTAGAAGTAGCAACTCTGTCGAGTGAAATCCATTCGACCAATGAACAAGAATTCACTCGGATATTAGAAGAAATTAGAAGATCGATACACTTACGTGGAGGTGACGGGGACAACAACCCTCATCCGCGGCAGAGCCTTCCGAGGTTTGGACCCACTCGGTTTGGCCGCCTTGGAAGACTGACCCGCAGGTTCAGCGGCAGCATCCCTGGCCCTTTTGGTGCTCCGAGCACTCGGGACCACTGGGGCAGTGGGCGGAGCACTCGAAGATGCTGGAGGGGCCGAGGGAACGGCATGCTCGTGTCGGCGGTTGGTCCGATGCTCTGTTTGCGGAGGCGGAGAGTCCCGCTCTTCGTCTTCCTCCTCTTCCTCGCTGGTCTCTTCCTCTGACTCCCCGCTGTCGGAGACATATTCAGCGCTCTCCACGCTGCCCTCCTGGCTGCCTTCCTCCTCCTCAGCCGGGTTCCCGTTCGAGACGGGAGAAAACCAGTTGGTCCACTCCTGCATAAAATTCAGTCGGCGACATCAGACGTCGCACAGAGATTCAAGCAAACGATAAGATTAAGACAGTTAGGAGCACTCGACAAGTGCCATTCACCTGATTCGGAGGAGGATTATCCGCGCAGAAGGGCTTCACTCGCCGAGATCCTTTGGGATTCTCGCAGGGGCCTGTGATCTGGAGCACCCACGAGGTCACCCTCTCCTCATTCACGCCCACAACGTTGGTCCGAGTGGAATCCTCGGGCCCCGTATAATGCCACATGGCGTGGTCGCGAGCCTACATGGGCTGGATACGCCGACCAAGGAAGACCTCCAGCAAGTCTATGCCAGTGACCCCCCTCCTGACGACATCTACGAGCGCCCCGACCAGAGGCTGGATGTTGTTCTTCTCCGCCCTCGTGAGCGCGAGTTGCTTAGGTGGGGCGGGCCGATCTAAGCTAAAGGGAGGCAGCCCTGTCGAAGCATTCGGGCAGGCGATATCCTGGCAGTAGAACCACGTCGACTGCCAGTTCCTGACCGACTCACTCAGCTGGAGGGCAGGATAACTGCTCCGACTCTTTTTCTGGAAACCTAGACCCCCGCAGAGCTGGAGAAGATGTGTTTTATCATCCGACTGGCTAAGTCGTTTGATGGTCTGGGATCTAGCAGAAAATATGTGCTTGAACAGCCCCTAATGGGGAGGACAGCCAATGAAACACTCGCATAGAACTATAAAGGCAGAGAGATGGGCAATGGCGTTCGGGGGAAAGTGGTGAAGTTGTGCCTCGAAGTGATTCATGATGCCCTTGAAGAAAGGATGCGGAGGCAAGGAGAAACCTCGATAGACGTGGCTGAGAAGCAAGACGCGCTCCCCCTCCCGGGGCGCCGGCTCGACCTCGTTCTCCGCCGGCAGCCTCCAAGTCTTGTCCACGATCATCCCGCGCTCGACCAGCTGCAGCAGATCCCCCTCCGTCACCGTGGAGGGGAGGAAGTCGCCTTGAATCCACCCCGCCGGCAGCGGCCGCTGACGCCGCTGAGCAGGAGCCGCCGCCTTCCCCTTCTTCTTCCTCGCCTCCATCTTGCTCGTCTGGCCCTTGGTCATGGCGGAGACTGCGAGCCCGCGGGAGGAAGGGAGAGGGAAGAGTGTAGAGGCGCTCGAGGTGGCGAGAGAGACGGAGCAGGCAAAGGCAAGAGATTCGGCGAGCGTAACGAAGAAGCCTCGCCGCCGAGATTTAAGGTGGGTTTCGACTGGGTCGCTGGCAGGTGGCCCCGAAACCTTATCCCCCCGACCCACCGCGGCGATATTAGTGGAGAGGTTGAAGGCGCGAGAATCGAGGCGTCAGGCGCTACTCGAGCGCGATGGCGTCATCCCCGCTGTGCGCGCGGAAACCGAAATTTGAGATCCCGGAAAATCCGCCGCTGTCAGTTGACCGGTCGCGTCAAAAGATGCCACAGAAGCACTCGACTTCCGACAGTCTGTTTCGCGAGTACTTCCACTCGGATCGTTGGTGTTAAGAGATAAAATGGATTGAGGCAAGCAACGCCCAAGCCAAATCTATTCCAGTCGGATCCAAACTTCAAGCAACGCTTCGTCGTTCCAACCCCAATCCATTCGGGACTAATGATGGAGTCATAGTCCTAGGGTAGGGTCATAGGCCTGCCATGTAGGTCCTACCCAAGGACTACCCCTCACAAAGGACAAGGCCCTTAGTCAGCCCCGACTGAATTAAGGAGTCCCCATCATCCAGTCGGTAACAGGTCCTCGACCATCCAGTCGGAGACTAGCATTCAGAGGATACCAAGCTAACCGACTGGATACACTCGGTACATCGTAACCTCTCTGGAGGGAAACGGTCGCACGTTTCCGGGTGCATTTATTAGCATTTAGAGCATACGTTACCTGTAACGTACGCATTCAATCCCCACTACTCCACCCCTGTACCGGAACCGTTGTGGAGGGCAGCGCACTCTATATAAGCTACCCTCCCCCACTGGTAGAGGGGTTAACAACTCATTGTATTCTATATTTCCACTCGACAACAAGCTCCCTGAGCACTGAGACGTAGGGCTATTACCTCCACCGCAGAGGGGCCTGAACTCATACAACCTCGCCGTAGCTAAGGCTCTGCCCATCCTTTTCGTACCCTACACATCTACTGTCAGGCTTATACCCACGACACCCGACCACGCCAGAATAAAGAGAATAGACAAAGGTCGTCTTCTATGCCTTAGCCGTAGACTCTAAAGTATGCCATGCTGAGTACCGCACCTGATGTGTGCCTTGCAGCAAGTATGTTAAGAGGTACACAGAGTGATCCAGGATTGAATCACTGATCAGCGGTCAAAGTTATCCTTAGTAACTAAATAGACTAAGGAATTTTTCTCGATTATGGAGGTGGTTAAAGAGTTCATCGTAAAGGGTTACGTAGATGCAAGCTTTGACACTAATCCGAATAACTATGAGTAGTGAAACGGATTCGTATAGTAGAGTAGATATTTGGAGCATCTCTGAATAGCACGTAGTAGCACCATCTATAAGATGACATAAAGATTTGTAAAGAACGCACGGATCTGAAAGTTTCAGAATCGTTGACTAAAACCTCTCTCATGAGCAAGACGTGATCAGACCCCAGAGCTATATGGGTGTTGGATTCGTTGAAATCACATGGTGATGTGAACTAGATTATTGACTCTAGTGCAAGTGGGAGACTGTTGGAAATATGCCCTAGAGGCAATAATAATTAGTTATTATTATATTTCTTTGTTCATGATAATCGTTTATTATCCATGCTATAATTGCATTGATTGGAAACACAATACTTGTGTGGATACATAGACAAAACACTATCCCTAGTAAGTCTCTAGTTGACTAGCTCGTTGATCAAAGATGGTCAAGGTTTCCTGGCCATAGGCAAGTGTTGTTACTTGATAACGGGATCACATCATTAGGAGAATCATGTGATGGACTAGACCCAAACTAATAGACGTAGCATGTTGATCGTGTCATTTTATTGCTACTGTTTTCTGCGTGTCAAGTATTTGTTCCTATGACCATGAGATCATATAACTCACTGACACCGGAGGAATGCTTTGTGTGTATCAAACGTCGCAACGTAACTGGGTGACTATAAAGATGCTCTACAGGTATCTCCGAAGGTGTTCGTTGAGTTAGTATGGATCAAGACAGGGATTTGTCACTCCGTATGACGGAGAGGTATCTCGGGGCCCACTCGGTAATACAACATCACACACAAGCCTTGCAAGCAATGTGACTTAGTGTAAGTTGCGGGATCTTGTATTACGGAACGAGTAAAGAGACTTGTCGGTAAACGAGATTGAAATAGGTATGCGGATACTCACGATCGAATCTCAGGCAAGTAACATACCGAAGGACAAAGGGAATGACATCGAGATTATATGAATCCTTGGCACTAAGGTTCTGTCACGCCCAAGATGCGACCCTATCCTCAATTTGGCACGAAGGCCTCGTCGGGGATAGAAGCGCATCTCGTCTTGTCGCAAAAATGGATATCGTTACAAGTACATGTACTGAAAAGAAGCGATAAATACAGAGTTGGCTTACACTCGCCACAAGCTACATCAGAGTCACATCAGTACGTTACACAATCATCAAGAGTAAGAGAAGGGTCCGACTACGGACGAAAAAAAACGAGAATAAGAACGACGTCCATCCTTGCTATCCCAGGCTGCCGGCCTAGAACCCATCCTAGATCGATGAAGAAGAAGAAGAAGAAGCAACTCCAAATGAACAATCAACGCGCTCACGTCAAGTAACCTGTACCTGTACCTGCAACTGGTGTTGTAGTAAACTGTGAGCCACAGGGGACTCAGCAATCTCATTTCCAAAGGTATCAAGACTAGCATAGCTTAATGGGTGAGGCATGGTTAAGTGGTGAGGTTGCAGCAGCGGCTAAGCATATATTTGGTGGCTAACTTACGAGTACAAGAAATAAGAGGGGGAAGATCTACGCATAACGGAGGTGAACTACTGATGATCAAAAGAATGATCCTGAACACCTACCTACGTCAGACATAACCCCACCGTATCCTCGATCGGAGAAGGAACTCACGAAAGAGACAGTCACGGTTAAGCACACAGTTGGCATATTTTAATTAAGTTAACTTCAAGTTATCTAGAACCAGTGTTAAACAAAGTTTCCACGTTGCCACATAACCGCGGGCATGGCTTTCCGAAAGATTTAACCCTGCAGGGGTGCTCCAACTAGTCCATCACAAATTACCACAAGCCGCATAGAAATCCTCAATCACGAAGCTCGCGATCTCGTCGGATTCCCTAGTGGAAAACCTCAACTCTGAGATTACCCCAAGCATCACCGGAACCCCGATGCACAAGATATCTCGTCAAAGGTAAAACTAATCCAGCAAGGCCGCCCGACGTGTCGACGATCCCGATAGGAGCCGCATATCTCGTTCTCAGGACACGACGAATAAGCGACGCGTACAAGTGCCAAACCTCGAGTTTCCTCGCGGTGGCCCCGCACAGTGCTCTGTTTTGGACCAACACTCATGAGGAGCACTGGCCCGGGGGTTGATTAAATTATCCTCGGGGTCCGGAAAGTCCCTATGCAAGTTTATTAGGTGATTAGGAAAATGTAGTACCAATGTTGGGCCTTGCCAGACCAGCTTTAATCTAAAACGAATTATCAAGGGGGTCCTCATAACAACACCGATCGTGTTAGGAGCGCTCATTTATGGAACATAACACCGGTAGCCGAAACTAAGGGGGCAAAGGTGGAACAAAACACCAGGCTAGAAAGGCCGAGCCTTCCACCTTTTACCAAGTATATAGGTGCATTAAATTAAATAGCATTTAATATGATGATATAACAAGGAATCCATGTTATCACATGGAAGCATCTGCACCTGCAACTAGCAACGCTAACAACATGGTTAAGCAAGCGGTAACATAGCCAAGCAGTGGTTTGCTAGGTTGAACAGGTTGAAGGTTTCATGGCATTGTTGAGAGGCTGATATTTAACATGTGGTAGGCAATGAGACATAACGACAGAAACGATAAAACTAGCATGGCAATGATAGTAATGGTATCTGGGGAAATGATCATCTTGCCTGAGATCCCGCTTGGAAGAAGAATGACTCCGTGAAGCAGACGAACCAACGTAGTCGAACGGGTCCTCACATCCGACACGCTTGCGGAACTCTATCGAGACGAAGCAAACCGGAAACACAAATCAACACACGATATTCACCACACGATGCACAACACATATGATGCATGAGCAGCTGAATACATGCAAGACACGGCATGACAATTCACACAATCAACACTACACATTAAGTGAAGTTCAATATGCAAAGAGTTGCATATTGACGAAACTCCACATGTGAATTATTTAGTTCACTCCCGGTTATTTACACGACAATATTAATTGTGATTAAACATGGCAAGAGGTGAAGCGCAATTAATCTACCTATCTAAGCATTTTAAATGAGGTCGGAAATGACATATAGCACCTCCGAGACGACCTCACATGTTAATTTACAATTCTGTCCAGATCTGAACTAACGCATTTAAGTAGTTGTTAAACAGCAAAAAAAATAGGTTCACGTGATTGTACGCATCATTTCAAGCAACCTACACATAAAGAATATTTCCAACGGAGCTACGGATCAAAAGATACAAGCACCGCAAGATATGATGGCATGAATGCAATATGTGTGCAACAATGTCTACGAGCACCTCAAATCATACAACCAGAAAGAGAAGATGAAACTACACGAGATTCTAAGCAAGTTTCATGTAGGACACGATCAAAACGGAGCTACGGTTCGAAAACTACGAGCAAAACAAGAAATCACTACAAACTGCCAAAATCAGCCACATAGCATTTTCTACGCCCCACAACTACGGGCTACACAACTACGATAAAATCAAGCAAGGCATGACACGAAAGAGGGCAAGAAGCACTTCTACAAACAACTAACAACGACTAGCATGGCATCATGGATCACTAGGGAAAGAAGACACAAAAAGGCATCTGACACACTATTTCAGACTTAGTGAAAATTCCACCTCATGAAAGTGCAGTTTTCGATCTGAAGCAATATTGACAGGAACAAAAACTATAGCTACAGGACTCCAAATAGCATGAAACTTTAGAGCCTGCTAGAGAAACACAAGGGGTACAACTAACTCCATTGGACAAACCTCAAAAGAGCTACAGATCCAAAGATAGAAGCAAAACAAAACAGCAACAAAATATAACAGATTTCAGACTTAGAACTATTTCAGCTCCTCCAAATCAGCACTATTTCTAGCAACTTGAGGGCTATAAAACCACACCTAAACATGCATTTCCATTGCAACCAAAAATACCAGGGGATAAACAAAACATCCAAGATCAACTCCCTAGTTGACAACTCCGTCAAACGAAGCACGGAGTAAATCCTACGAATTAAACAAAAGGGCATCACGGCAAAATATCTCGCGAACTAACTTCCTCAAAAACTAAAAATAATTGCACAGAAAAAACCATTGGATTTTTCTACCCCGGAAACATATAAAATATGTGGGGTTGCACAACAATATAATGTCACACGAAAAAATGCGAGAAAATAACCTATTTACGGGAAAATAACTACCGGCAAACCCTACACGCAAAAAGAAAATACAAACAACTACTCAAAAATACATGGCAATAGGTCCCTAAAAACACGAGCATTTTATCTACGGAGTTTGAGCAATCCGGACATGCACGAAAAATAAATACGGAACAAGTCTCTAACGGGACAGCACGCAAAACTAGGCAAACAATGGGACAAACTAACTCAAACATGCATGCAAGTTATAAATTACGAATCTACGCACAAAACTACATACTTTACATATATGACTCGCCTCGATCCGACATACGGATTAAAAATTACGGACGATTTAATATCTAGCATTTTTCCTGAAAATAATTAAATTCGCAGGAATCTAAAAAAACAAACGGGCCGAATCCTGTGGGCGCTATATAACAACAATGCGCTCAAGGCAAGGGAATTGAGCTCGAGCTCACCTCGCTGGCGGGAGATGGGCCTCGTGGAGTGGCTGGTTGCGGTGGGCCGAGGCGGAGGCTGGTGGAGCTGGGCCGGCGGTGTGGCGCTCTGGCCTACTGGCGCTGGCACGCTGCGCTGCAGCCCACGCGGGACCACTCGAGGAGCGGCAGCGCGCAGTCAACCGGCGAGCGAGGAGGTGCCGCTCCGGCCTCGATCCGATCTGGACTGCGCGGCGGCTAGCTCGTCTCCGGCGAATACGGCGCCGCAAGTGGCCGGGGACGGGCGCGAGGAGGCGGATCCGGCGGGGTGCCTCGGATCCGGTGGCCGGCACGATGACGCGGCGGCTGCTCCGGCTGGTTCCAAGGGCGGCGGCGGTCTACTCCGGCCGGATCTGTGGCTGCGAGGAGATCCGGCTCCGTCGAGGCGAGCTGCTCGACGTGGTTCCGGCCGACGCGGCGGGAACGAGGGGACGGCGCGGCGGTGACCATGGCCGGCGGCGACCGCACGTCTTGGCAGCCATGGGAGCTGCGGGAACTGCGCGGCTCGGGGCAGGGGCGAGCAGACGACGACGCGAGGGAGCTTCGGGCCCGAATCGGCTCGGGCGGGCCCAACACGGGCTTCGCGGGCCCGACGGCTGGGGGTGGAAGAGAGAGGAGAGAGGAGCTGCTAGGGTTTCGTGTTAGGGCGCGGATCCCGAGGAGGATTAGGGGGGCGCCCAAATAGGTAGGGGAGGGGTGTTTATATAGGGAAAGGGGGCTAGGGTTATCCGAATCCGGCCCCGTTTTCGCCCACGCGATCGGAATCGTACGCACTCGAACGCGGGGTCGGCTAGGTGACCGTCTAGAGTAGGCTAGCTGGGGAAGAGAGGGAAATGGTGCGGCGTGGCAACGCGATTTTAAAACAACGAAAAGCGTCCGATGGTAGACCGAATACGGTGCCGCTACGGTCGACCTTTCGGGTACCAGACGGACTCCGATCGCGACGAAATTCGACAGGCGGCCACGATAGAACTAATTACGACCGCATGCCAAGTTTCAGCTCGATCAGAGAAAGTTTTACGCACACTTTAAAAACAGGGTTTCGAAGGTGCCGCGGGCGCGTGCGAGTGTGGTCGGGCTCAGAACGGACAACGAAGAGAACCGGCAACTAGCAACGGATCCAAGTTTGAAAACTGGCGGCATGGAGACGCCGATGCAATGCAGATGATGCGAATGATGCGATGACGATGCGACAAATGAAAATACCCACACGACGAAAATGGAAAGAAAGGGGAATCTTCTGGAACGTCGGCATCGGGCTGATACAACTCTCCTACACTACAAGAGGATCTCGCCCAGAGATCCAAGAATGAAAGGGGGGAGAGGATGAGAAAGCACAAGAGGTAAAAACTTAGTCGCTTCTTTGACAAACGAGTGAAACCAACGATCCTTGAAGGTTACAAAGAGATGAGAATGATATTAGAAAGAAGGAAGAATTCACGGAAAATTTCGGCAGCACTTCGGCAGGAAAATGGGACAAAAAAATTGGATAAGAAGAGAGAATTAGACAAAATACATAACAAACAACTAAATAGAACAAGGGAACACCATGATCTTGATAGAACAACATAATAGACCCAAAAGAGCAACATTACAATGCCTCCGGAACAATAGAATAGGAACTAGCTCATACGGAAGAAGAGAATGAAGAACAGAATACTAGAATTGAAGAGCCTCCGGACAGAGAATTGATGTAGCAGTTGGAAAACCAACAACGAAAAAAACAAGATAGTAGTTGGCTTATGAAAATCATCTCAACAAATATGAGGTGACAACCAACCACTACAAGAACCAATGATAGATGAAAGCAAAGATATCAACACTTCTTACACCAAGAGGGTGCATTGAGAACTGGGATTAATGACAAGCACCATGATAGCACAATCCATAGGAAAAGCTTTGGGTGAAGTCCAAACCAAGATAGCTCAATGAAGAAATCATGGGTTGAAAATATCTCATGATCATAGAATTGGTGGATTTAATTATCTCGTACTTGAAACGAAATCTCTTCGAGGCTCCTACACTAACAAGAATGCTATAATACCACCTCAAAGGATAAAGGAAGAAAAATTGCACATAGAAACGCAAGAGAAAGGATACTTGAGGTTCTCCAACACGAATCTTGAAGAACACTTGAGAATGGATAGAAACCTTGATGAACCACCAAGAAGGACCTCCGTATACAAATGAACGATGCAAATTTATGAAGGTAGAAAAGAATATGATTATGACCTTGCCAAGATTTAGATGATGCCTCACAAAGAGATACTTGAGAAAACATGGAACTCCGGAAAAGAAAAGATAAGCACACTTGAGAAAAAGGAATTGACATAATGAACCACTCCGGAAGAAGAACTCAGATTACTATGAACAAGAATAAGAATTATGTTATGCTCATCCTTCATCAAGTTTAATTGATGACAAGCAACGGATTTAGCATACCACTTATTCTTCTTGAAATGATCTTGAAGAGACAGAGAGATAAGCACCACTTGAAGCATAATTGAAGAAAGCACCGTTGAGAATTCACAATTGAATGGGAAAACCAAGAATTAAGGGAGATACAAGAGAATGAAAAGATCTTGAGCCACCTAACAGAAAACTTGAATAAGGCACCGGAATAATCGAGAGACGAACGAAGAGACACAATTGAGAAGAATTGCGGAAGAAAGCTGAAAGCTGAGAACGAAGAATCTTCTGAAATGATGGCCTTCGGAGGAACGAGAATAAAAACAACTCAGAAATGCACCGGATAGCCAGAAAGGAATTACCCATGACTGGAACAAATAAGATGACGACACCAAGCTGAAATGATGAATCTCCAAGAGAATGAACCAAAATTCGAGAGAACCACTCCTTCAGACTGCAAGCTGAGAATGAAGACGAGAACAACACCAAGAATTAATGAGACACTCCGGAATAATGAAGAATGCAAGGTTGAGCCAATTATGAGAGTTAATTCGAATAGGTCTTGGAGAAGGGATATAACTGATAAAATTCATACTTACGTCATAGTTGAAAAGAATTAGAGATCTTCGGAAAAGATTACAAGAGCTAAAAGATCCTGGGAAAAACCTGTGGGTTATGGGCCCACTCAAAGAAACCACAGTTAGAAAAGATTGCTTAGAAGAGAGATAATGCACCCGTATGAAGAGAACTAGATGAGGTTAGCACCTCGAAATAATTGAAAGAATTGAAAACGAGAAACTACTGAAATCTCTTTAACACTCCGGATGGAAAGAGAGAGGAATTAATAAACAAGATAGGCTGATAGAATTTCCAATATAGGAAAGAATTACAAGCACGAAAAGGAAATGATGAACACGAACAACTGAATTAAATTCACCGGAAAAAGATGACAAGATTGAATAAAGATGAACACGAAGCTCCTGAGAATCTTCACAATGAATCACCGGGTAGAGAGAAAAGAACGACAATGGAAGCACAATGAAAAGAAAACTCCTGAATAAAAAATTGAATCACTGAAGAAAAAGGGCGGGAGGGCGGGGAAGAACAAAGACAACTCGGGACGGATGAGATGAACTCCGGAATAAATGAGAGAAAGATCTGCAAGAATTGGAGAGGATTGAATCCACTTGGAGAGAAACACACCGGTTGAATGGAATTGATACGATGACTCCGGTTGAAAAGGAAATGACATGACAAATTAACGAACAAAAGAATTTGCATTCTCACATAAAAATATGAGAACACAGATTAGGAAAGATCTGAAATCACCATTGACATCAAAGCAACTCGCATTACCATAATCAACAAAACAAAGGGAAAGGCTTATGAAACAAGCCAAAACAAACTCATGAGAGAGATTTTCGTTCGATATTTTCATGGACAGGATCGCACGGGCTCGATCCTTACAGTAGCCATCAAGTGCAAGGCAGTGCACCCGACATACGAAGCATCCCCGAGTCGTAGCAAGCTACAAGGACTCATTAAGACACAACGTGTACCACTGTAAGTCGACCGTGAACAAACAAATCCACTAGATGTCGAACCCCAACCTAACATCATGCATTTGTTGGAAGAATGTCCTATAAGTAAGTACTTGAATTCCCACCTACGAATTCCCGAAATATATGGTCATGCAATCTGGTACACGGATACAAGGAGTAATAATCACACAATTCCTATAGTAACCCGTCACCTGTATCACATCCGTCAACACACAACCAGAATCTCGGACCTTCATCTACAACAGATCCTCGTGATCACAACGATACAAAGTATGGCAGTACTCCCGAACAATCTGCACCAGTACTGGGGACATCGGCGTTATCTCGCCACTACTAGTATTGAAGCAATTATGAACGTCCTTCGTTCTGAGATACTAGGAAATCTGAATGATAACGATGTGCTCAAGAATCCCCTGGAGCTCAACTCCCCTGAAACTTAAAGCAGATAGGAGGCACCAAGACAGAACTCCATCACATCTGCATCATATAGATTCCAATAATATCCGTGTGATCCTAAATTTTTTTTTGAGTGAGAAGAGGAGTAGAATTAAATTATTATGTCAAGATTCCTCACCAGAGCATAGAAGAGGAGAAAAAAGAATCCTACTCTCCGATATATAACTAGACTCAAAGCAATTTTTCACTAGACTCGACTCGGCCAAGTTCGGTCAATCAAGGGGGCTCCTAGGTCGGTCCTTGCTCTGATACCAACTTGTCACGCCCAAGATACGACCCTAGGTCGAATCTCAGGCAAGTAACATACCGAAGGACAAAGGGAATGACATCGAGATTATATGAATCCTTGGCACTAAGGTTCTGTCACGCCCAAGATGCGACCCTATCCTCAATTTGGCACGAAGGCCTCGTCGGGAATAGAAGCGCATCTCGTCTTGTCGCAAAAATGGATATCGTTACAAGTACATGTACTGAAAAGAAGAGATAAATACAGAGTTGGCTTACACTCGCCACAAGCTACATCAGAGTCACATCAGTACGTTACACAATCATCAAGAGTAAGAGCAGGGTCCGACTACGGACGAAAACAAACGAGAAAATAAGAACGACGTCCATCCTTGCTATCCTAGGCTGCCGGCCTAGAACCCATCCTAGATCGATGATGAAGAAGAAGAAGAAGCAACTCCAAATGAACAATCAACACGCTCACGTCAAGTAACCTGTACCTGTATCTGCAACTGGTGTTGTAGTAAACTGTGAGCCACAGGGGACTCAGCAATCTCATTTCCAAAGGTATCAAAACTAGCATAGCTTAATGGGTGAGGCATGGTTAAGTGGTGAGGTTGCAGCAGCGGCTAAGCATATATTTGGTGGCTAACTTACGAGTACAAGAAATAAGAGGGGGAAGATCTACGCATAACGGAGGTGAACTACTGATGATCAAAAGAATGATCCTGAACACCTACCTACGTCAGACATAACCCCACCGTATCCTCGATCGGAGAAGGAACTCACGAAAGAGACAGTCACGGTTAAGCACACAGTTGGCATATTTTAATTAAGTTAACTTCAAGTTATCTAGAACCAGTGTTAAACAAAGTTTCCACGTTGCCACATAACCGCGGGCATGGCTTTCCGAAAGATTTAACCCTGCAGGGGTGCTCCAACTAGTCCATCACAAATTACCACAAGCCGCATAGAAATCCTCAATCACGAAGCTCGCGATCTCGTCGGATTCCCTAGTGGAAAACCTCAACTTTGAGATTACCCAAAGCATCACCGGAATCCCGATGCACAAGATATCTCGTTAAAGGTAAAACTAATCCAGCAAGGCCGCCCGACGTGTCGACGAACCCGATAGGAGCCGCGTATCTCGTTCTCAGGACACGACGGATAAGCGACGCGTACAAGTGCCAAACCTCGAGTTTCCTCGCGGTGGCCCCGCACAGTGCTCTGTTTTGGACCAACACTCATGAGGAGCACTGGCCCGGGGGTTGATTAAATTATCCTCGGGGTCCGAAAAGTCCCTATGCAAGTTTATTAGGTGATTAGGCAAATGTAGTACCAATGTTGGGCCTTGCCAGACCAGTTTTAATCTAAAACGAATTATCAAGGGGGTCCCCATAACAACCCCGATCGTGTTAGGAGCGCTCATTTATGGAACATAACACCGGTAGCCGGAACTAAGGGGGCAAGGGTGGAACAAAACACCAGGCTAGAAAGGTCGAGCCTTCCACCTTTTATCAAGTATATAGGTGCATTAAATTAAATAGCATTTAATATGATGACATAACAAGGAATCCATGTTATCACATGGAAGCATCTGCACCTGCAACTAGCAACACTAACTACAAGGCCAAGCAAGTGGTAACATAGCCAAGCAGTGGTTTGCTAGGTTCAACAGGTTGAAGGTTTCATGGCATTGTTGAGAGGCTGATATTTAACATGTGGTAGGCAACGAGACATAACGACAGAAACGATAAAACTAGCATGGCAATGACAGTAATGGTATCTGGGGAAATGATCATCTTGCCTGAGATCCCGCTTGGAAGAAGAATGACTCCTTGAAGCAGACGAACCAACGTAGTCGAACGGGTCCTCACATCCGACACGCTTGCGGAACTCTATCGAGACGAAGCAAACCGGAAACACAAATCAACACACGATATTCACCACACGATGCACAACACATATGATGCATGAGCAGCTGAATACATGCAAGACACGGCATGACAATTCACACAATCAACACTACACATTAAGTGAAGTTCAATATGCAAAGACTTGCATATTGACGAAACTCCACATGTGAATTATTTAGTTCACTCCCGGTTATTTACACGGCAATATTAATTGTGATTAAACATGGCAAGAGGTGAAGCACAATTAATCTACCTATCTAGGCATTTTAAATGAGGTCGGAAATGACATATAGCACCTCCGAGACGACCTCACATGTTAATTTACAATTCTGTCCAGATCTGAACTAACGCATTTAATTAGTTGTTAAACAGCAAAACAAATAGGTTCACGTGATTCTACGCATCATTTCAAGCAACCTACACATAAAGAACATCTCCAACGGAGCTACGGATCAAAAGATACAAGCACCGCAAGATATGTTGCCATGAATGCAATATGTGTGCAATGACGGCTACGAGCACCTCAAATCATACAACCAGCAAGAGAAAATGAAACTACACGAGATTCTAAGCAAGTTTCATGTAGGACACGATCAAAACGGAGCTACGGTTCGGAAACTACGAGCAAAACAAGAAATCACTACAAACTGCCAAAATCAGCCACATAGCATTTTCTACGCCCCACAACTACGGGCTACACAACTCCGATAAACTCAAGCAAGGCATGACACGAAAGAGGGCAAGAAGCACTTCTACAAACAACTAACAACGACTAGCATGGCATCATGGATCACTAGGGAAAGAAGACACAAAAAGGCATCTGACACACTATTTCAGACTTAGTGAAAATTCCACCTCATGAAAGTGCAGTTTTCGATCTGAAACAATATTAACAGCAACAAAACCTATAGCTACAGGACTCCAAATAGAATGAAACTTTACAGCATGCTAGATAAACACAAGGGGTACAACTAACTCCATTGGACTAACCTCAAAAGAGCTACAGATCCGAAGATAGAAGCAAAACAAAACAGCACCAAAATATAACAGATTTCAGACTTAGAACTATTTCAGCTCCTCCAAATCAGCACTATTTCTAGCAACTTGAGGGCTATCAAACCACACCTAAACATGCATTTCCATTGCAACCAAAAATACCAGGGGCTAAACAAAACATCCAAGATCAACTCCCTAGTTGACAACTCCGTCAAACGAAGCACGGAATAAATCCTACGAATTAAACAAAAGGGCATCACGGCAAAATATCTCGCGAACTAACTTCCTCAAAAACTAAAACTAATTGCACAGAAAAAACCATTGGATTTTTCTACCCCGGAAACATATAAAATATGTGGGGTTGCACAACAATATAATGCCACACGAAAAAATGCGAGAAAATAACCTATTTATGGGAAAATAACTACCGGTAAACCCTACACGCAAAAAGAAAATACAAACAACTACTCTAAAATACATGGCAATAGGTCCCTAAAAACATGAGCATTTTATCTACGGAGTTTGAGCAATCCGAACACGCACGAAAAATAAATACGGAACAAGTCTCTAACGGGACAGCACGCAAAACTAGGCAAACAATGGGACAGACTAACTTAAACATGCATGCAAGTTATAAATTACGAATCTACGCGCAAAACTACACACTTTACATATATGACTCGCCTCGATCCGACATACGGATTAAAAATTACGAACGATTTAATATCTTGCATTTTTCCTAAAAATAATTAAATTCACAGGAATCTAAAAAAACAAACGGGCCGAATCCTGTGGGCGCAATATAACAACAATGCGCTCAAGGCGAGGGAATTGAGCTCGGGCTCACCTCGCTGGCGGGAGATGGGCCTCGTGGAGTGGCTGGTTGCGGTGGGCCGAGGCGGAGGCTGGTGGAGCTGGGCCGGCGGTGTGGCGCTCTGGCCTGCTGGCGCTGGCACGCTGCGCTGCGGCCCACGCGGGACCACTCGAGGAGCGGCAGCGCGCGGTCAACGGGCGAGCGAGGAGGTGCCGCTCCGGCCTCGATCCGATCTGGACGGCGCGGCGGCTAGCTCGTCTCCGGGGAAGACGGTGCCGCAAGTGGCCGGGGACGGGCGCAAGGAGGCGGATCCGGCGGGGCGCCTCGGATCCGGTGGCCGGCACGATGACACGGCGGCTGCTCCGGCTGGTTCCAAGGGCAGCAGCGGTCTACTCCGGCCAGATCTGTGGCTGCGAGGAGATCCGGCTCTGCCGGGCGAGCTGCTCGACGTGGTTCCGGCCAACGCGGCGGGAACGAGGGGACGGCGCGGCGGCGACCATGGCCGGCGGCGACCGCACGTCTTGGCAGCCATGGGAGCTGCGGGAACTGCGCGGCTCGGGGCAGGGGCGAGCAGTCGACGGCGCGAGGGAGCTTTGGGCCCGAATCGGCTCGGGCGGGCCCAACGCGGGCTTCGCGGGCCCGACGGCTGGGGGTGGAAGAGAGAGGAGAGAGGAGCTGCTAGGATTATGCATTATTATTAGGTTGTTAGGCAAATGTAGTACCAAAGTTGGGCCTTGCCAGACCAGCTTTAATCTAAAACGAATTATCAAGGGGGTCCCCATAACAACCCTGATCGTGTTAGGAGCGCTCATTTATGGAACATAACACCGGTAGCCGGAAACTAAGTGGGCAAAGGTGGAACAAAACACCAGGCTAGAAAGGCCGAGCCTTCCACCTTTTACCAAGTATATAGGTGCATTAAATTAAATAGCATTTAATATGGTGATATAACAAGGAACCCATGTTTCACATGGAAGCAACTGCACCTGCAACTAGCAACGCTAACAACAAGGTTAAGCAAGCAGTATCATAGCCAATTAGTGGTTTGCTAGGTTGATGGTTTTCATGGCATTGTTGAGAGGCTCATATTTAACATGTGGTAGGCAACGAGACATAAACGATAGCAACGGTTAAACTAGCATGGCAATGATAGTAATGGTATCTGGGGAAATGATCATCTTGCTTGAGTTCCCGCTTGGAAGAAGAATGCCTCCATGAAGAAGAAGAACTGACGTAGTCGAACGGGTCCTCACATTCCGACACGCTTGCGGAACTCTATCGGAACAGAGCAAACCGTAAACAAACATCAACACAAATATTCACCACACGATGCACAACATGATGCATACCCTAATATGATGCATGATCAGTTCATCGATGCAAGGGATGGCATGGCAATTCACATCACACAAACACTACACATTAAGTGAAGCTCGATATGCAACGGGTTGCATATCGACGAAATTCCACATTTAATTGTTTAGTTCACTTCCGTTAACTTACACGGCACTATATAAAATGTTATTAACATGGCAAGGGGTAAAGCACAAATTAAACTACCTATCTAGGCATTTTAAATGAGGCCGGAATCGACATATAGCATCTCCGAAATGACCCCACGTGTTAAATCTTAATTCTGTCCAGATTTGTCCTAATCACATTTCAGGTTTGTTAAAAGGAAAAACAAAGTGGTTCACGTGATTCTACTCATCGTTTTGGTTCATTTACATAGATGGCACATCTCCAACGGAGCCACGGACAAATAATTAGGACCTAAACCGTTTTCAACACGTCGACACGCAAACCGACACAAACAACATGCTAACAACCTTGAACATGCATGAGAGTTGGAAAATATTAATCTACGCGAAAGTCTAGTCGAGTTTCATATATCACTTGTCTCGATCCGGTGCACGGTTTGAAAATTACGGACGGTTGAAAAGCATGCTATTTTCCTGAAATCTAGCAAATTTGCTAGTTAAAAGCAAAATCATAGACAGCGAAAAAAAGAAGCTATGGGCCGAATTGCCACCTAGTGCAACAACCCATAATTGGATAAGCCTGAGGGGCTATGGGTGAGTGCAAAGTAAAATAGAAGCAAAATTAAAAAAAATGCAACCTAGTGGATTTGAACCCAGGACCTCATGTGTGGAGGCCGACCTTGATGGCCAACCAGGCTAGGCTTATCTGTGTGATACTGAGAGGAAAAACAGGGCAATATTGGAGTTGTTGAGACTCGAACCCAGGACCTCTCGGGTCAATCCATACGACGACAACCACTGGGCTACGGTGATACTTGAGAACAAAACGAATGCTTGTGCTAGGTGTATAATATCCCCGCGATGTTCTGACAGAACTGAATCAAATCGGCAAAAGCTCTGTGTACAGCCATGTTTAGGGGAAGCTGGTCAACGTGCATAGCAGGTCAAGCTCCGGTCGGTCCTTACCGGATCTGGAGGAGGAGGAGGCGGGGATGAACAGATCCGGGCCGCGGGGTTCCATTCCGGGCAGCACACGGCAGGATCCCGGCGGGGTTGTGGCTGCACCTGCAGTTCAGACAACCAGAGACAGGAGGGAGATTAGAGAGGAAAAAGTGAAAACGGGGGAGAGAGGAGGAGAAGAGGGCTCCGGCCTGCAGGTTCTTAGGGCGGACGGGGTCGATGCTACTGCTGCTTGGTGCGGTGCGGGCCGACGGGGTCGAAGATGGCCTCGGGGCAACCATGGAGACCCTGCAGGAACGGAGAAAGACGAACTGAGAGAGAGAGAGAGAGAGAGAGCGGGGAAGGAGAGGGCGCAACGGGGACGACCTGCAACATGGGTTTGGTCCCTGGTGGCGCTGAGCTGCACGGGAAGACGAGCCGCCCGTGCTCCCATGCTCGGGTGCGAGAGGAGGTTGCAGCCTCAATACACTGGATCGAGCACTGGCTAGGTTCGGGCGCGCGGACACGGGAGCCTGCGGTGGTTGGACACATCCCAGGGACAGGGGAATGGAAGGAATCACGAGGATGTTGGATGGTTGGGTTGGGGATGAAACCGAGGTTTGTGAAGACTAGATATGGGTGGCGGCGCGCGGTTGGGACAGGGGGAGGATCCCTAGAAATTAGGTTTTGGATTGATTTAGACTAGGGCCCAAATATATAGCTAGTGGGCTAGGTTTAGGTTCATCTCGACTCTCCGTTTTAGAGCGGATGGTCGAGATAACTAGGTTAGGGAGTCCAGTTGACAAACTGCTGACGGTTTGCGGTAAAATGGGGTTGATCCGGACCCCATGGTCACGAGCGTACTTTCGGGTCCGGTGGGGTTTCGGACTAGGCTGCGCGTAGGGTCGGTGCACTGTGCAGAGGGGCTAGGCGGAGATGAGAGGGAAAACGGGCAGCGCGACAACGCGATTTAAAACACCGGGACACGTCCGACGATAGACCGAATACGGTGCCGCTACGGTCGACCGTTCGGTTAAAAGACGGACTCCGATCGCGACGAAATTTGACAAACGGCCTACCTATATTAAAATAAGACTGCACGTCAAATCTCAACCCAATTCGAGAAAGTTTTACGCACACTTTAAAAAACAGGGTTTCGACGGTGCCGCGGGCGCGTGCGTGTGCGGTCGGACTCAGAACGGACAACGACGAGAACCGGCAACTAACAACGGATGCAAGTTTTAAAACTGGCGGCAACGGAGATGCCGATTCAGTGCAGATGATGCACATGATGCAATGATGATGCGACAAACAAACGAACCACACGACGAAAATGGAATAGAAGGGGAATCTTCGGGAACGTTGGCATCGGGCTGTCACAAGGATTTACTTGGCACAAACACTAATTTAAACATAAAAACACCATCATTACAGTAGAAAAAAAATCATGTTATCACAGACAAATAGAAAGTAAAAGCAAGAATAAAGATAACTATTAGGTTGCATCCCAACGAACGCTATTGTTTTACGCCCCTAGCGCATATTGCATAGTTTCAAGTGTTGTCATCTTTGACACTCCACCCATAAGTAGATCTCATGATTGATTCATAATGTGATCAAATTCTCTTTCTAGGAAAGTGTTCCATTACTTTATTTAATGCGAATTGGAACCTTATGTTTCCCTCTTTCATGTCAATGATTGCACCTATAGTTCGTAGGAAGGGTCTTCCAAGTATAGTGGGACAAGTAGGGTTGCAATAAATATCAAGCACAATGAAATCTACACGCACATAATTTTTGTTTGCAATAATAAGCACATCATTAATTCTACCTAAGGGTTTCTTAATGGTCGAATTCGCAAGATGCAAGTTTAGGGAACACTCTTCAATATTAGTGAGACCAAGCACATCACATAAATATTTATGTATAGTTGAAACACTAGCACCAAGGTCGAACAAAGAATTGAATTTATATTTATATATCTTAATTTTGGTAGTAGCTTCTCACTCATCATGCAACTTTCTAGGAATAAAAACTTTAAGCTCAAGTTTCTCATCATAAGCTTTTACCATAGCTTCTACTATATGTTGAGTAAAAGCTTCGTTTTCTTCATAAGCATTGGGTGAGATAATAATGGATTGCAACAAGTAAATACATTCCAATAAAAATAAATTATAATAATTAAAGTCCTTGTAATCCAAGATAGTGGGCACATCACTAGTTAAAGTTTTGACCTCTCCAAACCCACTTTTTCAGTTGTAGCATAAAAATCATCACCCTCCAAGCAAATGGGAAGCTCCTTAACAAGAGTTGACTCATCTCTAGTACCTTTATCATTAATATTCAGATAAGTAAACAAAGACTCAATAGGAGAAGTACCAATCATTTTAAGATCTTCATCATGATTCCAGTAAAAATCGGGTGGAAGAGCTTTTTCTAGGAATTCCCGCTTAGGGTTCAAATTAGCAGTCCTCTCCTTACTTTCATTAATAGAAACTTGGATATATTTAATAGTCTCATTAAAATCATGCTTAGGAGGCAAAGCTTTAATTTTAGGAGTTTCTACACCAAGAGCAATTATATCCATGTTTTTAGCCAAAGTATCAACAACCTGCAATTTTTCTTCTACCATAGTATTGAAAACCTTTTGAGAATTAATGAATTACTTAATTGCGTTCTCAAGATCACATGGTATATTATTAGTATTTGTAGAAAAATTTCCATAAGAATTACCATGAGAATCTCCATAGTTGTTAGAGGAATTACACGTATACGATCTAGAATTGAAATTACCTCTATAAGCATTGTTGTTGAAATTATTCCGTGGCATAAAGTTCACATAAATAACACTATTATTTTTATTAATCAAAGTAGACAAGGGCATATCATTGGGATCAACATGAGTATTTTTATTAGCAACCAAATTCATAATAGCATCCACTTTTTCACTCAAAGTAGCGATTTCCTCAACATAATTTACATTCTTACCAGTTCGATCTCTCTCGATATGCCATTGAGAATAATTAGTCATGATGTTGTCCAGAAGTTTTCTAGCCTCTCCTAAGGTCACATCCATAAAGGTACCACTAGAAGCAGAATCTAGAAGATTTCTAGACATAAAGTTTAGTACATCATAGAAGTTTTGGATAATCATCCACAAGTTTAAACCATGAGTGGGGCAATTCCTTATTCGGTTTCATTCTCTCCCAAGCTTGTGCAACATGTTCTTGATCATGTTGTTTAAAATTCATTATTTGATTTCTAAGGGGATGGTCTTACCAGCAGGAAAATACTTGGCAATAAAAGCATCTTTACACTTATCCCATGTTCCAATACTATTACGTGGTAAAGATGAAATCAAAGCTTTAGCTTTATCTCTTAGTGAAAAAGGAAACAATTTTAATTTCACAATATCATTCTCCATATTATTTTTCTTTTGCATATGACAAAGTTCAACAAAGGTATTAAGATGTGAATCGGGATCCTCATTAGGACTTCCCGAAAATTGATCTTTGATGACAAGATTCAGTAATGCAACATTAATATCAAAAGCCACCGCACTAGTGGCGGGTGGTATATGAGTACTAATAAAATCATTGTTATTAGTATTTGAGAAGTCGGACAACTTAGTAGTATCTTGAGACATGGTGACCGAGCAAGCAAAGTAACAAGCATGCCAAGTAAACTAGAGAGTAAGGCAAGCAAAGAAGTAAACTAGAGAGTAAAGCAAGCAAAGAAGTAAACTAGTGACAAGCAAAGATAAATATTTTGTATTTTTTATGATACAAAATAAATATACCAGCGAATAAAAAGAGGAACAAGTGAATGAAAATTTGTGTGAAGTTACTTAGTAGTTGGCGATGATATTCCCCGGCAACGGCACCTGAAATTCTTCGTGACACTTGTGATCTGCATTGGGTTCTCTGTGTAGAGGAACGGTTATCGCAACGCAATGTGGGTAAGTATTTCCCTTAGTTATGAAACCAAGGTTTATCGCACCAATAGGAATATCAACAACAACCGTCTTTAGCGGCTGCACACAAAAGAACAAAAGAACTTGCACCCAACGTGGTCAAGAGGGTTGTCAATCCCCTTGATCTCGTTATTTGCAAGAAAGTGAGATGTGTAGATAATTATAAATTGAAAAATAAAATTAAAAAAAGTACATGGAAGCAAGGTACTTAAGGTTTTGTAAATATATGGTGAATAGACCCGGGGGCCATAGTTTTCGCTAGTGGCATCTCTCAATAAAACAACATACGATGTGTAAACAAATTACTGTTGGGCAATTGATAGAAAATAGATAGTTATGCGATATTCATGGTAATGATCATGTGTATATAGGCATCACGTCCATAAATAAATAGGCCGAGTCCTGCTTGCGCCTATTACTCCACTCATCAGTCGATATCCAACATGCATCTAGAGTATTAAGTAAAACAAGGCAATGCATGGAGAACGATGACATGATGTAGACAAAGTAAACTCAAGCAGTATGAATAAACCCCCAACGTGTTATCCTTAGTAGCAGCAACACAAAGACGCATCTTATCCCCTTCTGTCACTGAGATATAGAAACTCGCCAGGTTGAACCTACTACAACGCACCTCTCTCACCGAAGCAATATCAGTCTAGTTGGCCAGACTATTTCAATAGATCGGAGAGAATTACGAAGCTACCATAATCATCCACATAAGAATCATATTAGCATTCAGAGAAGACTCAAATATTTATCATGGATAATCTGAACATAAACCCATAATTCATCGGATCCCAACAAATGCATTGCACAAAAGGATTACATCATATGGATCAAAGCGAAGATGTGATGATCATTGTATTGAAGATCAAGAGAGAGAGAGAGAGATTGCTATCTAGGTACTAGCCATAGACCTGTAGATCTATGGTGAACTACTCATACATCATCATGAGGGCATCAAGGTTGATGAAGAGGTCCTCCGTGATCGATCCTCCCTCCGGCAGGGTGCCGGAATAGAGCTCCAGATGGCCTCCCGTCGGAATAGAGACTTGCGGTGGCGTAAAACGTGTTTCGGGACTGCCTCTAGGATATTTGGGATATATGAGAATTTATAAGCTAGAGAATGTAGTCGGCAGATCCTCGAGGGGCCCACAAGCCAGCGTCGTCTTGGCTTGTGGGGCCCTCGGGTGGCCCCCAACCTTCTTCTAATACTCGTTGGTCTTCTTTTGGTCCAGAAAAAATCTCCAAAAAGTTTGAGATCAATTGGAATTTATTTGGTATTGAAAACCTGAAATGTGAAAAACATGTAGAAAACAACAAGTGGCACTAGGCACTCGGTCAATAGGTTAGTGCTAAAAAGTAATATAAATTGGTAAATAAATACCCAAAAAGTATCCTATAATAATAATATATCAGCATGGAACAATAAAAAGTTATAGATACGTTGGAGACGTATCAACCCACTGTATGCTTTCTTCGAGGGAGAAGTCTCTAGTGAGAACTATGCCCCGAGGTCTCTACAAATTTAGCTACAAAAAACAAAAATACCTTGCGGTTATTATTTAGTTTCTTTTTATTTTATATTTATATTTATCAAACTATCTATATATCACTACTTATCGCTTCCAAGTAACGAGTTCAAGGGGATTGACAACTCTCTTGTCCCCGTTTGGTGCCAGGGTGTGCTCTTTTGTGTGCAGGTGGTGAAGACGGGAAATTGTTTGGTCCTTCTATTGGTTCGATAACCTTGGTTATTACATGGGGAAATATTTACCTCTACTGTGCTGCATCATCTCCTCCTTTTCTAGGGAAAATCCCAACACAATTTACAAGTATGAGACACCACATGGCTAGGTGTGCCCATAGAGAAGATCGTTCTGTATTGTCAGAACTAGACCAAATCAGCATCACCCTGGAGCCTAGGAATACTTTACACCCATGGTCCAGCTGCGCAGGAACCTTTTCGACAAGCAGCTCGGATCAAATTCTCATGGGACTTGTCAGCACGAGGTGGTTCAAAGCACCTTGGGTGTGGCTCAACACGGAACTTCGGATCGGGGAGAGGACACTTTCATTGGACCACCTTCAAGTTCGAGTTTAAAGATGAATAGAAGTTCGGATGAGCCAAGGTGCGGCCATACTTGAAGATTTTTTTAGAGGCTACTGATGGTGTCCCGGCTAGGGGGTCTCTCACCATACCGACTCTCGTCCTGGTGGGCCTGGCCATGGACCCCCATGCAGGTTCCGTCCTTAGCCACTTCGAGTAGCCCATGATGATTAGAAGGAAGATCCATAAGACTTGACATACACTCTAATGGACTCGTGGAGAGTCATGTCTCCTCGAACGTAGCTAACTAGGACCTTGTAACCAAAGGACCCCCTCCCTCGGTATCTATATAAACCAAGGGGACGGGCTCGTAGAACACATATTAAAATCTCATGGTAAACACATTGTACTTTGTATACCCCAACGTAATAATACAATCAGAGCACGACATAGGGTATTATCTCCTCGAAGAGCCCCAACATGGGTAAAAACCTTGTCTCTTTGTTACCATCATTTCGAGATGCCTAGCTTAGGATCCCTACATCGAGATTTGCTGGATTTAACACCGCACATGAAAACATAATTACTCCCCATGTTTTTTTAACATTTCTATACTTTTCTCTACTTTTGAATTAAATAGAGTTACCTTAGCCTTTTCAGTGTCAGCACCAAAGGTCTCGTTGGGATCCATGCTTGCGCAATGAGAATCACAAAGATGTCATGGACATGTTTACTTCAAATCAAAAACAAAACCAACAAGCAAATGCACAATGTAGACTCAATCAAATATCAAATAATCCTACCTCACGAACCACTCCCAAGAAGGAAGGATGAGAGAAGGAGAGAAGAATATGTGAGAGGAGAAGAGAGGAGCACAAAACGAGAGGAAAAAAGGAAATGAAGCGCCGGTTGTGGGAGGAATGGGGGGAAATTGAAGCACCGACTCCACGAAAAACTGAAGCGCTAGTTGCACAGGCTCTACTTGGTAACGCGGTTGGTTTCTCCCTTTGCCCTCCGCTCACCACAAACGAGACCTGTTCATGGACAAACCCGGTCCGGAGGCCCGAGCACGAAGCCGGCTCAAAAGCCCGAATAAAACCCAAAATGTACATATAAACATTTTTTATTTAAAATATAGATATAATAAATTAATGTAATATCCTAAATATGATTAATTTAATTAAAAATGCCATTGTTCACGCGCTTAGGGCGGGGATTGGGATTTTTTCTTCACGCTTTGCCATGCCCGGCCCGAACCCGATCCGGCCCGACAAATGATCAGGTTTACCTCATCTGCTTCCCAATGTGGTTCCCACTACCCCAACTTCCGCCTCACTCCCCCTTTGAAATTGAAGAAAAATGGGAGATGCGTTTGAGATTTGAGAGATGTAAAACTGACAGTGTACTTGTTTTGAAATAACAGATCAGCAGAAAACAAACTACTCCCTCCGTCACGGTTTAGAAGGCGTGCATGCAAATTCTCTAGGACCTAGGTGGTTATTTATTGGCTGTGAAATGAGTTAAAAATAGCATTCACACTACGCATGCATATAGAAGTAGTAGAACGGAATACTAATTAGCTGCTAGGAGTAAATGCAACGTGCCTTAATCTTTGTCTATTTTGAAAACGCACGCAAGTCTAACTGTGGCTTTTAAACCGTGTCGGAGGGAGTAGTATCATTCCATATGATAATCAACCCACCAGATTCACCCCCACACAGATGGTACAAACTCGAATTTATTAAACCTCTTCGTATCCTCAGTACTTTATTTACTACAGTCGTGTGAGCAATTCGTATAGCTCATCAATTTTGGGTACAGGTATACATAGTTAATCATATCCGCGTGAATACCAGAAGTGAATCATGTACTTCAGGAAATTCATGCTCGATCGAATGACGGATCAGTGCAGACTTCAGCTCCGTTGTAGTGTTGCCGCGGCACCGTTCTTCTCCCAGACGGCGTAGTCGTTGCCGTGTGCCGAGGTCACGAACCCGGCCGGGATCACCGCCCCGACGTCGTACCTGGACCCGATCTTCACCACCACCTTGCCGTCTATCTCGGCGACGTAGGCATCTCCTTCGTGCATGAGGATCTTCAGAGCGCTCGTCGCCGTGATGCCGTTGCGCTTCCTGATCGCCACCAGCGCCGCGATCTGGTCCTTAAACCCCCAGTTGAAGAAATGGTCGTAGAACTGCAAATCATCGAGACAAACGGTTGAAGAAATGTGTGTAAGAGTGACAGTTGAGTGAGAGTGAGCTCCGGAGCTGGTTTGCTTACGATGCATGGGATGCCGGGGTGGGTGAGGATGTACGCGTAGCCCTGCATGACCTTGTCGGAGGGGAATGGCCACATGGCCTGCGTGGAGCCTGTATCGTGGTTGTCGACGAAGGTGACGGCCTTGGCCGGCCACCATCCCATCACGCCGGGGGCCTTCCCCTGCGGGTCGATCAGCCTCCACAGCTCGCCCTCCACGGCAGCGTTCAGTATCCCTTTGGTCGTGAAGTCGAACACCATGCCTGCCGAGGCCGCGCCGCCCACCTTGTCCACCCAGTTCACCAGATTCTGCCGGTGCGCGTCCTGGTCGTAGTTGGGCTTGCCGTCGCCGCCGGTGGCCATATTGTCCCACACCTCGGCCACGGCGAGGCTCGGGGATGTGCCGTCGATGTACACCTTGGCCATCTCCGGCGAGTAGCCCCTGGCGAAGTCAAGGCGCCACGCGTCGAAGCCGAGGTCGCTCTTGAGCCAGAGGAGCCACTCCTTGAGCTCGCGCTGGACCCGGTCGTTGAGGTGGTCGATGTCGGGCGCGGCGGCGAAGTCGGCTCCGGTGTCGAGGTTTGCGGTGCCATCGGAGTATTTGGTGTCGTCGCGACAGATCATGTGGGGGCCCCAGTCGAGGCGGCCGTCGGAGGTGCCGCCCTCGAAGATGCAGTAGATGCCGCGGCTATCCTTGTAGTCGGCGCAGCGGTGGTTGATGACGATGTCGGCGATGGCCTGCACGCCCTTGCCGTGGAGCGCGCCGATGAGCGACTTGAGCTCCGCCGCGTTGCCGTACTTGGACGCGTCGATGTCGTACAGCCGACCAGGCATGTAACCTGCACCAAGTATATCGTTTTAGTTTGTATCTACGTATATTTGATCCAATTTTATTTTATTTTGCGGACACTTGATCCTATTTGTACATTTGGTTTCTCCGTGACTAGTATAATATCTTTTGAAATCATACTGTAATTTGCAGTCGCAATCAAACTTAGCATGTTGTCCACGCCACGCCTCTATGATTCCTTCCCTTTTTCTGGGTCGGCTCTAGATGTGGGGACACGAATGATTTTGGTGGGAAGAGGGAGAGACCGGAGGAGGACCTTCGTTGGAGACGGAGTGCGACGGCGGTGGCAGCCAGACGTGGGTGACTCCGGCAGCGGCGATGTCGTCGACCTTGCCCATCATCATGTTGTACCACCCGCCGCTCTGCTTCCACGACTCCCAGTTGAACCCCTGCAGCATCCATTAAGCTCCCACGGTTAGTTAAGCTCCTGAGCTCTGATTCTTTTCCTCAGAGAAACAAAGTATCCAAAACAAATACACGAATCAAAAGGGAACCATGAGCGTACGTACCTGAAAGAGGACTTGGTGGCCGGACGCCAACCCGGCGAGAAGCAGCAGCAGCAGCAGAGAGAAGCAGCACAGGCTGCCGTTCTTCCCCATGGCGCGCGCTACTGTCGATTGTCTCACTTACAGTACAGAACACTCCTTTTCTTCTCCGGATGAATGAAGGATTGGCTGACTGGCTGATCGACTGATGGGTACAAGTGCACTGCTTGCTGCGTATTTATAGGCAGTGGATGGCATGGCATGGCAGTATTTAACGCGAGCTACGTACCGTAGAGTGTGTTGTTGCTTGGAGGCACTGCATGGATACCGGACTCTGTTACGATAAAAGGTGCATCCGGAGCCGATGACGGTCAAGTCAATCCGGGGTGGCACAAGTTCCATAGATAAAGATAGCGCTACCCAAGTTGGGATCGAAACCCAGCGTTGCTCTTACCTTTTCGGATAACTGATTTTGCAATTGGAAAATAAGCATGGGCGAGAGGAGAGGGGAAGGGAGTAAACGAATTGAACAACATGGAGTACAAGACTTTCCATGTTTCCATCTCCATGGCAGGAAACTCAGTGCAAAGTATATATCTGTACGACTGTGCAGAACAGATCGGAGACTGATAGACCGTTGTTAACGTGGTGCAGCAACAGAAATATCGCTGCAGAGGACACTCTATTTTGTGCTGAGGAACCAACGGTCGAGAACGAAGCCGTAGATGAATGATGCTCGAAGATTTTTGGCGTGTGTACGCGACGACGCATCGGAGTAAGGGGCTAGCCGTGTTGTCAGGTGCTGCGTGGCTTGGAGATGGAGAGCGGATGTAACAGAGACAGTACGGGCACCTACTCAGCACACAGTGAGAATTGCTTAAGGCCGTACATTATCGTCAGCAAACACGAGAGGTTGTTATTGTATACACAACTCCAATGCGGCGATTCATTTCATCCGTTGTCATCCTTTTGGGTTGGTGCGGACAAAATTGATGACTCAACGCGTGCCAAAACGCGTCAGCTTCGCGTCCGCGTCGATCCATTTTCGGCCCAAATTTGAGACTGAAATGCGTCGGTGGGGACGCGCGGCTCCCTCGATGTCTGCCCCCAACCATCCGGTCAACATAATTTATGACGACCGCCATCCTCGGGCCCACGCGTCAGTGACCTTGGTCGGCCTTTTTTAATCCGAGTGTGCGGTGGGGTTCGGCCATCTGCTTCCAGAACCCTCCCCGTCCCTATCTCGTCACCCTTTTGTTTCCTCGTCGACGACCCATCATCCATGGACAACGACGACAACCTCGTCGTCTATGCCCGCGCAATGCTTTCAGAGGAGGTCGCCTACCTGCAGGCTAAGAGGGCGATGCACCAGGTGCACGAGCGCGCCCGTGCTACGCCCGGCTTCTTCCAGAACACCCTTGTCGTCCACCCCCGCGCGCTTCTTCCAGAGGAGGCCGCCTACCTTCATGCTAAGATGGCGCTGCGCCTCGCGAACGAGCGCGCCTGTGCTGTGCCACCGTCGACACCAGCACTACCCGCGCCGACACAGCCTGCCTCCACTCGGGCACAGCCCGACCTCGCCCCCGCACCGGCACATCCCGCCCCCGCTCCGGCACAGCCTGACCTCGTCATCGCCGTCGAGGACGCCTAGGTTTTTTTCTTTTTCATTAATAATGTAACGCGTGGACTCTCGTCGGCCTTCGTGGCCAACTTTTAATGTTTAATTATGCATGTTTGGTGCATGCCGATAAAAATGAATCGAGCCAGTGTTAGGCACATGCATCGATCCAAACGTCGAGCGGACGTTCGTGTCTGTCTGGCCGACTCAAACAGACAAAAGACGAACAAAATCGCCGTCCGTTTGGGTGGACCCGTTGGACTTGTCCTTATGGAGTGGAATTCTCTCGGATAAGTGCTACAGGTATTTTTCGTCCGGGTCCAGACAGGTGATTAGTTGCTTGCATGTTCTTTAGTTAATAATGCAGTCTATGGACGTGTCTCCAGAGGTGCCAAGACGGCAAAGGCAGTGGCCAAGTGGAGCTCGAAATCTACATGCATATGTTGCCGGTATTTGCAGTTGGAAAGACAATCAACCTTGGCGACTGAACAGAGGTGCCAAAAGTATGTCGGCACGATAGACACTGATGGCGCGGATAGGAAAGTGAAGTCTGAGGAATGGATAAGAGCAACTGTAGCACACCAAAACGTCCGGCTCGCAAAAAATTCGACGAGTATGTGGGTTTGGGCTATTTTTTCTGTCAAAGTAGATACCGTAGACGCGGCCCGACCCATAATTTTTTTGCGGTGGCCCGTAAACGCGAGCGCTCGACCGGTATATCTGCGGGTTCGACCGCTGGATGCGGGTCGAAACCCCGTCCCTCCATCGTCGCGAAAAGTCCCCCCACCTCACCGCCGGCGCCTCCAATCCGCTGCCGTGCGCCTCCATTCCGCCGCGTAGCCGCTCCATTCCATCGCCTATTATGGCCAACTACGGTAGCCGTAGGATCGACGACCCGAGAGGGCTCGTTGCGTCAGATCCGACGCCGCCCGCCGGTACACGCAGTGGGGCCAGACGCCGTCGCCGTCGCTCTTCCGTCGCAAGACAGAGGAGTACGACCGCGCGCGCGGCCGCCTCTTCTCCGACAACTCCTTAGAGGCGTCAAGCTCGCGCTCGTGCTCCTCCCCCCCCCCCCCCCCCCCCCGGTGAAGAGGGAGCTCGAAGAGCTCCTGTCGGTGAAGATGGAGCCGGAGGCCGAGGCGGTGCCGGAGCGACGTGCCGGGGCCGTCGTCGGACCGAAGGATTTCCTCCCTCCGGCGGAGACGGGTAGCCTTTTTCCCGTGCTGCTGGCGCGGAGTGCACGAGAGGCGGAAGAGGACCAGCAGCGCCGCTGGAGGGAGGAGGAGATCGACACCATGCTCTACGAGCAGGGTGTCGCATCGGCCCTCGCCTTCGGCCACAAGGTGGAGGAGTGGCGCCGCGAAGCGACTGCGCAGGAGCGCATCTACAGCGAGCTCTCCTTCGACGACGACGATGACTGAGCGCACTCACTGCGCATCTACTACTGCACGAGCTTGACTCCGGTGAGCTCAATTTTGCGTAGTGCGGTAGGATAGCTAGTAGCTCTGGTGAGCTCCGATGAGCTCCAGTAGGTGTGCTCCCCCTCTAGTAAGTGATGTAGGATGTGAATGTAGTTTGTATGATCATGTTCTATGTACACTATGGTGCCAATTTCGCCCGCGAATGTTTTATTTCAAACTATGTAGTTTGATTATACGGGTTCTGTTCTGCAGCGCAACATTTCGTCCCGCAAAATCCCACTTCATCGAACTGTAAAACGCGTTTGCAGGTCGCAATTATACAGGGTCTGCTAGAGTTGCTCTAAGGCAACTACGCCCACGGAGCATAGAGTATTATCTGGTTCGTGTCTAAAAGCCACAGTGCAAAAGAAAAGTTAATAAATCTGATGTCATCTTTTTAAGCATGACAAATTGAATGTTTTTATTACAAATTATCTCGCAGCGAGGATGGAAAATGTCTTTAACATGGATTTGCCGTACTTGGTAAAAAATTGTCAACCTCATGACAACATAATTTGGCATCTCGGGAGGTTAAATTGGCATGCTAAAAAATTTGACATTCAATTTGTAGTGTCCAAAAAAGATATGCGATAGCCAACTTTTGGTCTTTGTTTGGATTGCATTTAGAACTTTGGCATGAACATGCCAACTTGCTATTTCATTTTAGCCAACATTTGCCAAATAAATTTTTTGCTAAATCACGGACGCACAAAACATTCATCAAAGTTTTGGCTAGCTACACATTCGGTAAGGTGAATTTTGACTCGAACCAAACATATATGAAGGTGCCACTAACAACCAAATTGCGGTATGCAGGGATGGCTTAGTTAACCGTGCTCACTTTTGCACCCTGGTATACTCTCTCTTGGTGTGAGAGGTAACAAAGCTCGACAATGGTTCCAAAAATTCTCTCCCTTCCCGAACCAGGTCGCATAGTGCACCCAGTCGGCCTCAAACATCTTAAAGATCAATGTTGACACCAACATTATCAAGAATTCTGACTTTGGAGTGATAATGGTGGTAGAGATGGGAGCGACATGTTCATCGAAGCATTGCCATAACCTTGTTGAGGCAAGAGGATAAAAAGATCTTAGAGGCTTTCGCTTGTTGGGAAGCACTCGGATCAACGAGTGACATGTCATTCCCCATGATAGTAATGGTGTTAGAGCATATTTCTCCATATGTGGTTTTGGTAATTGATGACAATTCCTATGGACTAACGATTGTCTTAAGTTATATTTATAGGATTTGTCCATAGGCACTTCTTGAAGTCCATCTGTTGGGTTCAAGGAGTTTATATGAAGACCAAGGTGGTATTCAAGGTATTATCCAAAGAATGGTCATAGAGACACAAGGTTGATCGAGATCGTCAGACAAAGAGTAAATCAAGATGATCAACACACAAAGCGTACAAGATGTACCGAGAGGGATCAAGTGATCCCATGGTATGGTAAGCATTGTCCATTACGTATTTGTGTACTAACCCATGGTCTTCATGAGAGTTCTATGTGGGGTTAGGTGTGTTTCCATGTGGGGTTCTATGTTTTCGATATTGGAGTTTTTGCCGGTTCTTCATTCATAGAGGTCTCACATCTCTATATCATTGGCATTTTCATAACTGCATGTTCCTAAGATTTTCATTCGCTGTTTGGATAGCTCTTGTCGTCCTGAATCCAACAAGTTTGGGTTTGCTCGATTCGGAGCTCGTATGCGAAAGTTATGGATGTTTCGGTGGCGAGCGGTAGTACCACTCCTGTCCTAGCGGTAGTACCGCCATGGGCAGTGGTAGTACCGCTCCGGGTGGGCGGTAGTACCGCTTTGGGACGGTAGTACTTCTCTCTGAGCGGTTGTTCTCCGTCGAACTTTTTGCGAAGACTTTCTCTAGCGGTAGTACCGCCAGGGCTAGTGGTAGTACCGCTCCTCCCTGAGCGGTAGTACAGCCAGGGCTAGCGGTAGTACCGCTCCTCCCTGAGCGGTAGTACCGCTAGGGGCAACGGTAGTACCGCTGTGCTCGGGCTGTAAGTGGGAGTAACGGTCTGATTCTTTCCCGCACTATATAAAGGGGTCCTCCTTCTTCCCCCTTGTCGTTTTGCTGATCTGTTGAGCTTGTGTTCTTCCCCCATTGTTGACCTTCTTAGAGCTTGTTAACTCTCAATCCCTCCAATGATTCTTGCTAGTTCTTGAGGGAAAAGAGAGAGGAGATCTAGATCCACATCTCCACCAATCACTTTCTCCTCTAAGTGAGGGGAACCCCTTGGATCTAGATCTTGGAGTTCTTTGTGAGCTCCTTGTTCTTCCTCTCATATTTCCCCATAGCTTTTGTTGTTGTGGAGGGATTTGAGTGTGAGGTACTTGACCACTTCGTGTGTTCTTGTCATTGCATTAGTTGCATCGGTTTGAGTTCTCCACGGTGATACGTGGAAGTGATAAGTTGAGAAGCTTATTATCCTTTGGTACTTAGTACCCTAGAGATTGTTCTTCGTGGATGCTTTGGCATCCTAGAAGCTTGGTGGTGTCTCGGAGCTCAATCATTGTGGTGTAAAGCTCCGGGCAAGCGTTGGTTTCTCCAATTAGGTTGTGGAGATTGCCCCGAGCGATTTGTACGGGTACCGGTGACCACCCCCAAGGGTTGCCATTTGTACGGGTTCGGTGACCGCCCTCAAGGGTCCCTTAGTGGAATCACGGCATCTTGCATTGTGCAAGGGCGTGAGGAGATTACGGTGGCCTTAGTGACATCTTGGGGAGCATTGTGCCTCCACACCGCTCCAACGGATATTAGCATCCGCAAGGGTGTGAACTTCGGGATACATCATCGTCTCCGCGTGCCTCGGTTATCTCTTACCCGAACCCTTTACTTATGCACTTTACTTTGTGATAGCCATATTGTTTATTGTCATATATCTTGCTATCACTTGCTTGACAAATTAAACGTTAGTTTTATTCCACATTTGTTCAAGCCTAAACCGTAATTATTTTAAAAGCGCCTATTCACCCCCCCCCCCTCTAGGCGACATCCACGTCCTTTCAATTGATATCAGAGCTAGGTCTCTCTTTATTAGGTTTAACCACCTAGAGATCAAGGATGTCGACTAGGGGTTTAGGATTCTCTGACACTCTTAGTTTCGATGGCACAAATTTTGATGTTTGGGTAATTCACATGCTTAATCACTTTAGGGTCATGGACCCAAACTTGGATCGAATTGTAGATATGGGTTTTTCTCCTCCAAAGGATTCTCAAAATATATCTTTAGAGGATGAGAAAAACTCTTATCTCAATGCCCAAGCTTCTAATGTGCTTATTGATGCTTTGAGCAATGTAGTTATATTCCAACTCATGCCATTCCGGGATGCTCATGAGTTGTGGACAAAGCTTCAAGATAAATATGGCACGTCCAAGATTTGTGGGAATGGTTGTTCTCCCTCCACCTCCGGTCATGTGGTCTTCTCAACTTCATCTACTTCACCTACATGTGGATTGCCACAAGGTAATGATATGGTGAGTAGTGGAGATCATTGCAACAATGATAGTGGGCTTATTGTTGATGATCCTTCATCACTATATTATTGCAATGCTTCATCTTTGGGCGTTAACACTTTGAGCATTCTAAATGTTTTACATGCTTGTGTTGATAGTCCGTGCATATCATGTAAAAACTGCTTGACTAAATCTCATGATGATATGCTTTCTATATCATGTTGCCATGATAAAAATGTATCAATTTCCTCAAGTCGCTGTGCTAACAATGTAGAGGAAATCCATCACTCCATGGTACAAGATGTGGCCTTAAATGATGCTTTAAGGGATCCCACATCATCATCTATTGTTTCTCACTTTTGCCTTATGGTTAAGGCTTCAAAGGTATCTCCTACTTTGAATCCCAATAAATCTCATGATGATGATGTTGATGATAATAAGGATGAGGATAAAGATGAAGAGAGTGATGATATTGCGTCCTTCAAAATTAAGGGTGAAATGATTTTTAAATCTCTTTATAAGAATAAACTTGCTTGTTCCAACTTCATGGAAATCATGTCTATTGCCACTGAGGGCAAGAAATATACTGAGGAGTTGGAAGCTCATCTTGATTTGCATGAGGCCACCATTGAAAGAATGGAAGGTCATGAGCGTGATTACGCTAATGAGATCGCAGAGCTATCTCAAGCTCTTGAAAATGAACAAACCACCAAGGAATCTCTTGAGGAGACCTTTGCTCTCGAATTATCTAGAGTAAAGGAATATCATGATAGAGCTCTCGAGGTGGCTAATGATTTTAGAACTAAAAAGATAAGCTTGAAGTTGCACATGCTAAACTCCGTGAGGACTATGAGCACCTCGAAAATGGTTCAAGGGCTATTAAGAGTTCGCTCATCGAACTCACCGAGTCTCATGCTCAACTTGAAGCTTCATATGCTAAAGAGCTTGCCAAGTTGCCTTATCCTCTTATTGCTAATGATGATGCTTGTGCTACTAACTCTACTTATTATGAAGCATCCATTTTAAAGGAGAATGTTGAGCTAAGGGCTCAACTTGAGTTGCTATCTAGCAATTATGGGAAATTGGAAGAAAGTCATGTAATTCTCACAAGCTCTCATGATGATCTTCTAGCATCCCATAATGTGCTAAAATTAGCTCATGAGGCTATTACTACCAAGGTAACATCAAGTGAGCCTCATGTGGACAATGGCACTACTTCTAATCAAAATGCTATATTGCCATGTGCTAGTCCTCGTAATTCTTCTACTCATAATGTTGCTACCTCTTGTGATGAATTACTTTCCTTGCCTTGTTTCTCTAATAATGAAGCTTATACTTCCTCTAGTACTTGTGTTGATATTAACCATGTAGAGGAAATCGAAGAGCTCAAGGTCCAAGTCACTTCTTTGAAGAAAGACTTGGAAAAGAGTTATGAAGGGATGTCCACACTCAACAATGTCTTGTGTGGGCGAAAATCCCCCAATGACAAAGATGGACTTGGATTCAACTCCAACAAGAAGAAAAAGTCCAAAAACTTCAAGAAGAAGGGCCAAGAACAAGTCAAGAATTTGGCCAAGATTATTTGCTTCAAGTGCAAAATTGAAGGGCACCATGTTAGATCTTGCCCACTAAAGAAGAAGCCCCAAAGTCACAAGCAACAAGGGAAGTGGCCACAAGTTCAATCACATACTCCACTACAAGTTGAAGAAAGGCCTCTTCCCAAGAATACCCAAGCCAACACTCCTCATGTTGAGAAATCAATAGGGAAGAAATTAAAGAGTAGATGTTGCTACTTATGTCGTGAGAAGGGTCACTTCGCTTCTTCTTGCACGAGAGGTAATTTATCCAACCCAATCATTATTTATGATATCTATTCTCTTGGGAAGGATAAGGTTGGCAATGTGTATGCCAAGTTTGTTGGCACTCAAAGTGGTGTGAAGAAAAGTACCATTTGGGTTGCCAAGCCTATTGTGACTAACCTCTTAGGAGCCAACGTGGTTGGGGACCAACAAGCTCAAACTTGATCAATAGGTGAATGTGGATGATATTGGAGACTTGGATACATAATGAAGAATTAAGGGGTCTTCATCATTCATATTATTTCAAGCCAAGTCATTTGGATCATCGAGTTTCTATCTTATATCCAATGTTCCTCCTTACGGTAACTTGTACTTAGACTGTTTACATTGTTAGTTACTTGCCCCTTTGCATGTTGTGGTTTGTACCTTGCATGTGTTTGTATATGGTGTGCTTCCAACTTGCTTATCTTGAGTAATCGAGTATGTGTATGTTGGTTTGCACATCATGTACATGTGAGTCTTGTATTGAGCCTTTTTGCATCTTGTTTGTATCTTTGTTGGCTCTTGTGAGAGATTAATGGATTATCCCATTATCGGGGAGTGATGTGCTTTGCACACCTAAAAATACTATAAATGTGTATACATGGGGAATACCACTTAGTATTGATATTTCAAGATTACCTAGTTTCTATGTGGTATGTCTTACTCATGAGAAATTCAAATTCTATATGGTCCATTATTATCTCTTGTTGGTTTTAATTTGCCACTTGTTAATATTGTTGGGTTATCACATTATGGGGGAGTAATATGCTATGTGCATATTACAAGCCTAGAAAATGTGTACATTTGAGGTATTGCCACTTGGTGTTGATATTGTGAATTATCTTGTTCCTAGGTGGCATGTTATCTCTACAAGTGTCATTTGCTTGCATTTTAGGGGTAAAAGATGATGTTGGATATATTTGTGATCTACCAATGAGTATTATTTCCAAAATACTTCTTGTCCTTGACAATTGGTATTCCCATCATGTGGTAGAAATTGCTAATCATCTTTACATTGGATTTTGTGTTTCGTTTGTCTTCCTTGCCTCTCTTGTGGATATATTTTTATCATGTCTAGTGTTTTATAGATATAGAGAAAGTGATGATCCCACCTTGTGCATTTTGTACTTAAATGCAAATTCTATATAATGCACATCCCTTGGGGGAGCTATCCTATTTTCTTTAGAACACTCTTTTTATTCATTTATCATAACATCTTTTGAGCACCATCAAGTGCGTGTTTATGGGAGGTAAATCTTGCTCTTTATGATGCTTTGTGCCATCATGAAAATATGTCGAGGGTTTGGTTTGTTGGGACCTAGCTCTCTTTTGGAAACTAGATACCTCGTGTTTGTTTTCCTTCAATTGGTATGTTGTTTCCTTTTATTTGGCATGTGTCAATGGATATCTCATTCCTTGAGGTATCTTTTACTTGATATCCTTCAAGTGATAGTTTTTCGTTTGGTATCTTATTATCACTTGATACCTTGTCTTTTGGTGTCCTATCAACTCTGTGTTGAGTTGATTCTTGAAAGCCTTGAGCATGCATATTTACTATATATAGATTATTTTGCTTCCTTTATTTCTTTGACCCAATATATAGGGGAAACTCCACCTTGTCATAAATTAGCTAAAGTGTGCATGAAATTCAAATTCATATCTATATGCACATATGTATGTGGAGTTTGTCCTATGTATTGTTGGTTTTCTAACTCTTTGGTCCCAATGAGTTTGGGCACCATTTTGTTTGTTTTGTTGTTCCAGCAACAATTCGAGATGCGTTGGATGCTCGGCTCACCTACAAGGAAGGTGTTAAGACCATGTGATTATTGGAGCCAAGTTAGGGTGATCAACGAACAACTATCTACTACATCAATCCAATGTTGTCTCGGTAACAAGTATCTATTTCATGCATTCATTTCTTGCAAAGGCCCAAACCTGTCTTTTCTTGGCCAGGTTGCATCATGGCATGAATCTCTTGATTCGTTCTTGTAGTACTTGTTTCCTTTCTCAAAGCATCCGAACGATGATGTCTTATTGCTAGTTGGGATGTCTTTGATGTTCGTATGTTGGAAGTTCATATTGTACAATTAGAAAATATTAGGCCATGTGCTATGCTTCCAAGCAAAGATCTTATTAATATATTTATGACTTCCTTTTGGATATCTTGTTTGTTCCTTCTTGTAACCATTTCATGTGTAGATCCTTCTTTGTGGATATATATCATCATGATTGTCTTTTACTTAGAATCTTTTACACATGAGAGAAGTTACATCTCTAATTGATATCCTGTTTTCTTTCACGTCCACCGTTGCATTTCCTTTTTCAGTTTTTGGTGGCTTCGTGAAAGGATTTTTCTTGAGTGCGTATCTTATATTCCTACATCTTGATGCACTCTTTGGCCGTGAAGATTATTTTTCCTCATGCTTGTCTTGATGAGGGTTCTTTCATTTCGATTGGTATCCCTCCTCTTGACAAGGTTCTTATTTCCTATCTTCACCATGGTTGTCACAAGCGTTGGTTCTTATTTTGTTTATTAGTAAGCTTGTGAACCCATTTTCTAGTGTGTGTGTGTGGGGGGGAATGATATGTCTTGCACTTTGTTTCTCATTTCATCAAGACTATGTGGATGAGTAATGCTAATCCTTATCGTAGTCTTCTCAAGTGCTTTGCCATGACTCACACAATTATTTTGGTTGAGCCTATTCTTAAGTTGCTTCTTTTACATGTTGCTCAACCATTCGTTTTGTCCAAGTGATATGCTTATTGTCTCATCTATCTTCTTGCACTCGTTGTGTGTTTTTATTAATTTTGGGGGAGAAAAGATCCTATTTTGTGCACTTGTATCAAATACAAAAATCTCTTATTAGTGCACAAATCATGGGGAGCTTTTCAAGTTTTGATAAAACACTTCGTTGACTTTATCATAATATCTTTTATTCATGTGGTTCGAAGGACCATATGATTGTTTGTTCCATCTGGTATCTTCTGATTGCTTGCCTCTATTTTTGTATGTCTTTGTGGCATACGATCCTTTTATTTGCAATCTTTGGGTCCTCGATATAGTTCGTTTTCCTCCAACTTCTTATCATTGTATATGTGTATTTCTCTACACTCATTTGTTGAGAAGTACACACTTTTTGGAGGACCACCTACTATATTGGCTTTCTAAACTTTTTGTCCATTTTGACAATCGATGCCAATGGGGGAGAAGTTTAGAGAGTTTATTTTGGTTATGCTTAGAGGGTTTTGCTTTTATTGCATACGCATTTACATCTTGTACGCATGCATTACTGCTTTGCATGTGTGTGCTTGGTTATGCTTATTTCCTTATATAAACTCTCTTTAAGTGGTAGTCATCAATTACCGAAATGGGGGACATTCTTAGAGCATATTTCTCCATATGTGGTTTTGTTAATTGATGACAATTCCTATGGACTAATGCTACCTCTTAAGCTTGCGTTTGTTTTTTACTTGAAGAGGAAAGGGTGATGCAACACAGTAGCAGTAAGTATTTCCCTCAGTTTGAGAACCAAGGTATCAATCCAGTAGGAGAATCAAGCCAAGTGTCCAGAGTACCTGCGCAAACACAAATGAGCTTGCACCCAACGCTATAAAGGGGTTGTCAATCCCTTCAAGATTGATTGCAAATTAAGATCTGAAGGCGGAAAGTGCAACAAAGTAAAAGTGTAAGGCCGAAAATATGATGTGAAGTAGACCCCGGGGCCATAGTGTTCACTAGAGGCTTCTCTCAAGATAGCAAATATTACAGTGGGTGAACGAATTACTGACGAGCAATTGATAGAACCGTGCAAAGTCATGACGATGTCTAAGGCAATGATCATACATATAGGCATCACGTCCGAGACAAGTAGACCGATACTTTGTGCATCTACTACTATTACTCCACACATCGACCGCTATCCAGCATGCATCTAGTGTATTGAGTTCATGACAAACAGAGTAACGCCTTAAGCAAGATGACATGATGTAGAGGGATAAATTCATGCAATAGATATAAACCCCATCCTTTTTACCCTTGATGGAAACAACACCATGCGTGCCTCCCTACCCCTTCTGTCACTGGGTGAGGTCACCGCACGGTATGAACCCAAAACCAAGCACTTCTCTCATTGCAAGAATCATAGATCAAGTTGGCCAAACAAAACCCACAACTCGAAGATAATTACAAGGATATGAAATCATGCATAAAAGAGATCAGAAGAAACTCAAATAAGATTAATAGATAATCTGATCATAAATCCACAATTCATCGGATCTCGACAAACACACCACAAAAGAAGATTACATCGGATAGATATCCATGAAGATCATGGAGAACTTTGTATTGAAGATCCAAGAGAGAGAAGAAGCCATCTAGCTACTAGCTATGGACCCGAAGGTCTATGGTGAACTACTCACGCATCATCGGAGAGGTAATGGTGTTGATGAAGAAGCCCTTTGTATCCGAATCCGCCCTCCGGCAGGGTACCAAAACGTGCCCAGATGGGATTTTGCGGAGACAGAAGCTTGCGGCGGCGGAAAATTATTTTCGTGGATCTCTCTCGTTGTTTTTGATTTTTCAGGGATTTATAGGTGGAAGAAGTAGGGCAGACGAGTCAGAGGGGTCCCACAAGCCTGCTAGGCATGGCCCCCTGGCCGCGCCTAGGGGGCTTGTGGCCTCCCCTCGTGGCCTCTGCCTTGGTTCTCACGCTCCCTGCGTATCTTCTGTTCCGAAAAAAATCTTTTCGGAGGTTTTATTCCGTTTGGACTCCGTTTAATATTCTCCTCTGAAAAGGGTCAAAAACACGGAAAAACAGGAACTGGCACTTGGCACTGAGTTAATAAGTTAGTCCCAAAAAATATATAAATGGCATACAAAACATCCAAAGTTTGACAAGATAATAGCATGGAACCATCAAAATTATAGATACGTTGGAGACGTATCAAGCATCCCCAAGCTTAACTCCTGCTCGTCCTCGAGTAGGGAAGTGATAAAGACTGAATTTTTGATGTGGAATGCTACCTGACATATTTGTACTTTGTAACTTCTTTCATGTGACATGAATGTTCAGATCCGTAAGATTCACAACAATAGTTTGCTATTGACATAAAAACAATAATACTTCAAGCAAACTAGCAAGGTAATCATGAACTTTCGAAATAAGAAGGCCAAAGAAAGTTATCACTACAAAATCATATAGTCTGGCTATGCTCCATCATCCCCACACAACTAAGTTAAATCATGCACAACCCCGGTATTGGCCAAGTAATTGTCTTCGCACTCTTACTTTCTCAAACCTTTTTCAACTCTCACGCAATACATGAGCATGAGCCATGGATATAGCACTATAGGTGGGATAGAGTGTGGTGGAGGTTGTGAGACAAAAAGGAGGAGATGGTCACATCGACTCGGCATATCAAAGGGCTATGGAGATGCCCATCAATAGATATCAATGTGAATGAGTAGGGATTGCCATACAACGGATGCACTAGAGCTATCAGTATGTGAAATCTCAAAATGAGAACTAGTGGGTGTGCATCCAACTTGCTTGCTCACGAAGACCTAGGGCAATTTTGAGGAAGCCCATCATTGGAATATACAAGCCAAGTTATATAATGAAGATTACCACTAGCATATGGTGGTGACGAAACAAGTGACTCTCAATCATGAAGAACATGGTGCTATTATGAAGCACAAGTGTGGAAAAGATAGTAGCATTGTCCCTGCTCTCTTTTTCTCTCTCTTTTTTTGTTTGGGCTCTTTGGCCTCTTTCCATATTATTTTTTGTGGGAAACTTTGGCCTTTTTTATTTCTTCACATGGGATAATGCTCTAATAATGATGATCATCACACTTTTATCTACTCACAGCTCAAAGCTTAGAACGATGATGACTCTATAGGAAATGCCTCCGGCAGTGTATCGGGATGTGCAACGATCTAGCTTGGCGTATGACTCGCTAGCTATCTTACAATCATGCAATGGCAATATGAGAGTGACGACACAAGTCATGAGATGGAGCGGTGGGAGTTGCATGGCAATATATCTCGGAATGGCTATGAAAATGCCATAGTAGGTAGGTATCGTGGCTGTTTTGAGGAAGGCATATGGTGGGTTTGTGCACCGGCGAAAGTTGCGTGGCACTAGAGAGGCTAGCAAAGGTGGAAGGTGAAAGTGCATCTATACCATGGACTCACATTAGTCATGAAGAACTCACATACTTATTGCGAAAGTTTTTATTAGTAATCGAAACAAAGTGCTAAACGCATACTCCTAGGGGAAGAGTTGGTAGGTGTTAACCATCGCGCGATCCCGACCGCAACACAAAGGATGACAATCAATAGATCAATTATGCTCCGACTTCCTAACATAGCGGTTCACCATACGTGCATGTTACGGGAGTCACTAACTTCAACACAAGTATTTCTAGATTCACAACACCCTACTAACATAACTCTTAATATTACCAAATCCACGTCTCAAAACTAATTGAGAGGAATCAAACTTCTCTTTCTAATGAATGCACATGAAGATGGAAGTTTTATTGTATCCTCTTTGGGTGCCTATCACCTTTGGGACTACTTCCATAGCACAAGCCAACTACCAAGTTACTCACCGTCGTGCTCTAAAAGATCTAAGTGAAGCACATAGAGCAAAGTTGCCTAACTCAAAAGATATAAGCGAAGCTCAACGAGTATTCTAGCAAATTCACGATGAGTGCATGTCTCTCTCAAATGGTGTGCAGCAAGGATGATCGTGACACAACAAAAAGAAAAGACTCCTACGATACAAGACGCTCCAAGCAAAATACATATCATGTGGTGAATAAAAATATAGCTCCAAGTAATGTTACCAATGGATTAAAGACGAAAGAGGGAATGCCTTCCCGGGGCATCCCCAAACTTAGGCTTTTTGGTGTCCTTGAATTTTGCTTGGGATGCCTTGGGCATACCCAAGCTTGAGATATTTACACTCTTTATACCTTTGTCCATGAGAACATCACCCAAAACTTGAATACTTCACAACACAAAACTTAAACAGAAACTCGTGATATCATTAGCACAAGAAAACAAACTACCACCTCTTTAGGTACTGTAGCAAACTTCATTTCTATTTATATTGGTGTTAGATCACTGTATTCTCACTTTTCCATGACTAGTAGCCCCCGATACTATCCATAGTTTCATCAAAACAAGCAATCAACACAACAAAAACAGAATCTGTCAAAAACATACCAGTCTGTAGCAATCTGTATACTTCGTATACTTCTGGTATCTCAAAAATTCTGAAAATTTATGACAGTTTTGAAAATTGGCATATAAACCATCAGAAAAAAGAATCAACTCAAAATCTCTTTCTAGATAAAAATGAAAAATAATTGCGTGAGAGAAAAGTTTCTGTTGTTTTCCAGCAGGATCAAACAACCATCACCAAACTAGTCATAAAGGTTTTACTTGGCTCAAACACAAAAAGAAACAGAAAAAACACAATCATAAAAGAATTATGATGGTGTGGACGCAACAAAACAGAAAGCAAAAAGCAAATATAAATTCATTGGGTTGCCTCCCAACAAGCGCTATTGTTTAACGCCCTTAGCTAGGCATAAGGTGATAGAATCACGTATCGTCGTCTTTGGTGCTCAAACCATAAGTAACCCTCGTCATGGATTCATAAGGCAATCTTATTTTCTTTCTAGGAAAATGATCCATGCCGTTCTTTAAAGGAAATTGAAATCTAATATTCCCTTCCTTCATATCGATGATAACACCAATAGTCCTTAGGAAAGGTCTACCAAGAATGATAGGGCATGTAGGATTGCAATCAATATCAAGCACAATGAAATACATGGGTACATAGTTCCTATTTGCAATAATAATAACATCATTGATCCTTCCCTTGGGTTTCTTGACAGTAGAATCCGCAAGATGCAAATTAAGAGAGCACTCCTCAATCTCATTAAATCCTAGAACATCACATAAAGACTTTGGAATCGCGGAAACACTATCACCCAAATCACACAAAGCATTGCATTCATAGTTTTTGATCTTGATTTTGATAGTAGGTTCCCACTCATCATGAAGCTTTCTAGGAATAGAAATTTCCAACTCAAGTTTCTCTTCAAGAGATTTCATCATAGCACCGACGATATGATCGGCAAAGGCCTTGTTTTGGCTATAAGCGTGTGGAGAGTTTAGCATGGATTGCATCAAGGAAATGCATTCAATCAAGGAGCAACTATCATAATTTAATTCCTTGAAATCCAAAGTAGTAGTTTCATTACTAATCAAAGTTTTGATATCTTCTACTCCACTTTCAATGCTTTTAGCATCAAGATAGATAGACTCTGAATCATTGGGGGCATTTTTCAACCAAAGTGGATTCATATCCAGCCCCATCATTATTAGGTTTGACAATAGAAAACAAGGATTCAATGGGGGTCACACCAAGCACTTTAAGATCTTCGTGATTCTCATCACGAGAACACGCCTTTTTAAGCCATTCATGTCTAGCACGAATTTGGGCGGTTCTTTCATTACTCTCATTCATGGAAACATGCATAGCTTTCAAAGTTTCATCCATGGTGATTTTGGGAGGAGCACATCTAGCTTTTAAAGAATCAATATCAAGAGACATTCTATCAACGCTCCTAGCCAAATCGTCAATTTTGAGTAGTTTTTCCTCTATGGACGCATTGAAAATCTTTTGCGAGTTGATAAACTCTTTGATATTACTCTCTAGGTAAGAGGGTAATTTATTGTAATTTCCATGAGCATTGTTGTAGGAGTTGCCAAAGTTATTAGAGGGATTAATAGGAAAAGGCCTAGGAATATAGTTTCCTCTAAAAGCATTGTTGTTGCCAAAATTCCTACCAGCAAAATCAACGTCCAAGCTTTCGTTGCTACTCTCAATCAAGGAAGACAAGGGCATATAATTTGGATGTAAAGGAGCACCATTACTAGCAACCAGTTTCATTAACTCATCCATCTTAGCACTCAACGAGTTAATTTCTTCTATAGCGTGTACCTTCTTACTAGAAGGTGACCTTTCAGTGTGCCACTGAGAATAGTTTCTCATGATATTGTCTAGGAGTTTTGTGGCTTCCCCTAATGTGATTTCCATGAACGTTCCACCGGAGGCGGAGTCCAAGATATTTCTAGAAGCGAAATTCAAACCAGCGTAGAAGATTTGTATAATCATCCAAAGACTCAAGCCATGAGCGGGACAATTTCTAATCATCAATTTCATTCTCTCCCAATATTGTGCAACATGTTCATGATCAAGTTTCTTAAAATTCATTATATCATTACGGAGAGAGATAATCTTAGCCGGCGGAAAATACTTGGATATATAATCTGTTGGAAATATGCCCTAGAGGCAATAATAAAATGGTTATTATCATATTTCCTTGTTCATGATAATCGTCTATTGTTCATGCTATAATTGTATTAACAGGAAACAGTAATACATGTGTGAATAAATAGATCACAATGTGTCCCTAGCAAGCCTCTAGTTGGCTAGCTCGTTAGTCAATAGATGATCATGGTTTCCTGATCATGGGCATTAGATGTCATTGATAACGGGATCACATCATTAGGAGAATGATGTGATGGACAAGACCCAATCCTAAGCATAGCACTAGATCGTATTGTTCGTATGCTAAAGCTTTTCTAATGTCAAGTACCTTTTCCTTCGACCGTGATATTGTGCAACTCCCGGATACCGTAGGAGTGCTTTGGGTGTATCAAACGTCACAACGTAAATGGGTGACTATAAAGGTGCACTACGGGTACCTCCGAAAGTGTCTGTTGGGTTGGTACGAATCGAGATAGGGATTTGTCACTCCGTGTGACGGAGAGGTATCTCTGGGCCCACTCAGTAGAACATCATCATGAGCTCAATGTGACTAAGGAGTTAGTCACACGATGACGTGCTATGGAACGAGTAAAGAGACTTACCGGTAACGAGATTGAACAAGGTATAGGTATACCGACGATCGAATCTCGGGCAAGTTCTATACCGACACACAAAGGGAATCGTATACGGGATTGATTGAATCCTTGACATCGTGGTTCATTCGATGAGATCATCGTGGAGCAAGTGGGAGCCACCATGGGTATCCAGACCCTGTTGATGATTATTGGCCAGAGAGGTGTCTCGGTCATGTCTGCCTGTCTCCCGAACCCGTAGGGTCTACACACTTAAGGTTCGATGACGCTAGGGTTATAGGGAATTGTTATACGAGGTTACCGAAAGTTGTTCGGAGTCCCGGATGAGATCCCGGATGTCACGAGGAGCTCCGGAATGGTCCGGAGGTAAAGATTGATATATAGGACGGATGGTTTCGGACACCGGAAGTGTTTCGGGCGTCACCGGTAACGTACCGGGACCACCGGAGGTGGCCCCGGGGGTCCACCGAAGGGGGGCAACGACCCCGAGAGGCTAGATGGGCTAAGTGCGGGAGGGAACCAGCCCCTAGGTGGGCTGGTGCGCCTCCCACACCCAGCCCAATGCGCAAGTGGTGGGGAGAGGGGGCAACCCTAGGCGCAGGTGGGCCTTAGGCCCACCAGGTGGTGCGCCACACCCCCTCCCACCCTAGCCGCCGCCCCCCTCTCCCATCTGGTGGCCGCCGGCCCCTAGGGAGGGAACCCTAGGGGTGGCAGCCCTCCCCCTCCTCCTATAAATAGAGAGGGGTTTTGGCCATTGAGAGACACGGTTTTCCCTCTCTCTCGGCGCAGCCCTGCCCTTCTTCCTCCTCCTCTCTGCTGGTGCTTGGTGAAGCCCTGTCGGGAGACCTCGTCTCTCCATCGACACCACACCGTCGTGCTGCTGGAGTTCTTCCCCAACCTCTCCCTCCTCCTTGCTGGATCAAGGTGCGGGAGACGTCACCGGGCTGCACGTGTGTTGAACGCGGAGGTGCCGTGGTTCGGCACTAGATCGGAATCGCTGCGAGTACGACTCCATCAACCGCGTTCTAGCAACGCTTCCGCTTAGCGATCTTCAAAGGTATGAAGATGCTCTTATCCCTCTCTCGTTGCTGGTCTCTCCATAGGAAGATCTGAATATGCGTAGGAAAATTTTAAATTTATGCTACGTTACCCAACAGTGGCATCCGAGCCAGGTTTTCTATGCGTAGATTCTATGCACGAGTAGAACACAAAAGTTGTGGGCGATGATTTGTCAATTTGCTTGCCGCTACTAGTCTTATTCTTTTCCGGCGGTATTGTGGGATGAAGCGGCCCGGACCGACTTTACACGTACGCTTACGTGAGACTGGTTCCACCGACAGACATGCATACCGTGCATAAAGGTGGCTAGCGGGTGTCTGTCTCTCCTACTCTAGTCGGATTGGATTTGATGAAAAGGGTCCTTATGAAGGGTAAATAGCTTTGGCATATCATCGTTGTGGCCGTCACGTAGGTAAGAAGGCGTTCTTGCTAGAAACCCAAATCAGCCACGTAAAACTTGCAACAACAAATAGAGGACGTCTAACTTGTTTTTGCAGGGTTTGACATGTGATGTGATATGGCCAAAGTTGTGATGTTGCATGTATGATGTATGAGATGATCATGTTATTGTAATAGGTTTCACGACTTGCATGTCGATGAGTATGAAAACCGGCAGGAGCCATAGGAGTTGTCTTAATTTATTGTATGAGATGCAACGCCATGTGCTTACTACTTTTACTGTTGGAATTATGCCCTAGAGGCAATAATAAATATATTTATTATTATAATTCCTGTATCAAGATAATCGTTTATTATCCATGCTATAATTGTATTGAATGAAGACTCATTTACATGTGTGGATACATAGACAAAACACTGTCCCTAGCAAGCCTCTAGTTGGCTAGCCAGTTGATCAAAGATAGTCAGTGTCTTCTGATTATAAACAAGGTGTTGTTGCTTGATAACTGGATCACGTAATTAGGAGAATCACGTGATGGACTAGACCCAAACTAATAGACGTAGCATGTTGATCGTGTCATTTTGTTGCTACTGTTTTCTGCGTGTCAAGTATTTGTTCCTATGACCATGAGATCATATAACTCACTGATACCGGAGGAATACTTTGTGTGTATCAAACGTCGCAACATAACTGGGTGACTATAAAGATGCTCTACAGGTATCTCCGAAGGTGTTAGTTGAGTTAGTATGGATCAAGATTGGGATTTGTCACTCCGTGTGACGGAGAGGTATCTCGGGGCCCACTCGGTAATACAACATCACACACAAGCCTTGCAAGCAATGTGACTTAGTGTAAGTTGCGGGATCTTGTATTACGGAAGGAGTAAAGAGACTTGCCGGTAAACGAGATTGAAATAGGTATGCGGATACTGACGATCGAATCTCGGGCAAGTAACATACCGAAGGACAAAGGGAATGACATACGGGATTATATGAATCCTTGGCACTGAGGTTCAAACGATAAGATCTTCGTAGAATATGTAGGATCCAATATGGGCATCCAGGTCCCGCTGTTGGATATTGACCGAGGAGTCTCTCGGGTCATGTCTACATAGTTCTCGAACCCGCAGGGTCTGCACACTTAAGGTTCGACGTTGTTTTATGCGTATTTGAGTTATATGGTTGGTTACCGAATGTTGTTCGGAGTCCCGGATGAGATCACGGACGTCACGAGGGTTTCCGGAATGGTCCGGAAACGAAGATTGATATATAGGATGACCTCATTTGATTACCGGAAGGTTTTCGGAGTTACCGGGAATGTACCGGGAATGACGAATGGGTTCCGGGAGTTCACCGGGGGGGGGGGGGGCAACCCACCCCGGGGAAGCCCATAGGCCTTGAGGGTGGCACACCAGCCCTTAGTGGGCTGGTGGGACAGCCCAAAAGGGCCCTATGCGCCTAGGAAAGAAAATCAAAGAGAAAAGAAAAAAAAGGAGGTGGGAAGGGAAGGAAGGACTCCCACCCACCAAACCAAGTCCAACTCAGTTTGGGGGGGGAGCCTTCCCCCTTGGACTCGGCCGACCCCCTTGGGGCTCCTTGAGCCCCAAGGCAAGGTCCCCTCCCTCCCACCTATATATACGGAGGTTTTAGGGCTGATTTGAGACGACTTTTCCACGGCAGCCCGACCACATACCTCCACGGTTTTTCCTCTAGATCGCGTTTCTGCGGAGCTCGGGCGGAGCCCTGCTGAGACAAGGTCATCACCAACCTCCGGAGCGCCGTCACGCTGCCGGAGAACTCTTCTACCTCTCCGTCTCTCTTGCTGGATCAAGAAGGCCGAGATCATCGTCGAGCTGTACGTGTGCTGAACGCGGAGGTGCCGTCCATTCGGTACTAGATCGTGGGACTGATCGCGGGATTGTTCGCGGGGCGGATCGAGGGACGTGAGGACGTTCCACTACATCAACCGTGTTCACTAACGCTTCTGCTGTACGATCTACAAGGGTACGTAGATCACCCATCCCCTCTCGTAGATGGACATCACCATGATAGGTCTTCGTGCGCGTAGGAAATTTTTTGTTTCCCATGCGACGTTCCCCAACAGTGGCATCATGAGCTAGGTTCATGCGTAGATGTCTTCTCGAGTAGAACACAAAATTTTTTGTGGGCGGTGATGTGCGTTTTGCTGCCCTCCTTAGTCTTTTCTTGATTCCGCGGTATTGTTGGATTGAAGCGGCTTGGACCGACATTACTCGTACGCTTACGAGAGACTGGTTTCATCGCTACGAGTAACCCCGTTGCTCAAAGATGACTGGCAAGTGTCGGTTTCTCCAACTTTAGTTGAATCGGATTTGACCGAGGAGGTCCTTGGATGAGGTTAAATAGCAACTCATATATCTCCGTTGTGGTGTTTGCGTAAGTAAGATGCGATCCTACTAGATACTCATGGTCACCACGTAAAACATGCAACAACAAAATTAGAGGACGTCTAACTTGTTTTTGCAGGGTATGCTTGTGATGTGATATGGCCAACGATGCGATGTGATATATTGGATGTATGAGATGATCATGTTGTAATAGTAAATATCGACTTGCACGTCGATGGTACGGCAACCGGCAGGAGCCATAGGGTTGTCTTTATACTAATGTTTGTGCTTGCAGATGCGTTTACTATTTTGCTAGGATGTAGCTTTCGTAGTAATAGCATGAGTAGCACGACAACCCCGATGGCAACACGTTGATGAAGATCATGGTGTGGCGCCGGTGACAAGAAGATCGTGCCGGTGCTTTGGTGATGGAGATCAAGAAGCACGTGATGATGGCCATATCATGTCACTTATGAATTGCATGTGATGTTAATCCTTTTATGCACCTTATTTTGCTTAGAACGACCGTAGCATTATGAGGTGATCTCTCACTAAAATTTCAAGACGAAATTGTGTTCTCCCCGACTGTGCACCGTTGCTACAGTTCGTCGTTTCGAGACACCACGTGATGATCGGGTGTGATAGACTCAACGTTCACATACAACGGGTGCAAAACAGTTGCGCACGCGGAACACTCGGGTTAAGCTTGACGAGCCTAGCATGTGCAGACATGGCCTCGGAACACATGAGACCGAAAGGTCGATCATGAATCATATAGATGATATGATTAGCATAGGGATGCTTACGACTGAAACTATACTCAACTCACGTGATGATCGGACTTGAGCTAGTGTAAGTGGATCATGAACCACTCAAATGACTAGAGAGATGTACTTTTTGAGTGGGAGTTTAGCGAATGATTTGATTAAGTTAAACTCTAATTATCTTGAACATAGTCTAAGTCCACTTTGAATATATTTGTGTTGTAGATCATGGCTCACGCTACAGTCATCCTGAATTTTAATACGTTCCTAGAGAAAGCTAAGTTGAAAGATGATGGAAGCAACTTTGTAGACTGGGCTCGTAATCTTAAGCTAATCTTACAAGCTAGGAAGAAGCATTACGTCCTTAATGCTGCGCTAGGAGATGAACCACCCGCTACGGCTGATTAGGATGTTAAGAACGCTTGGTTAGCACGTAAGGAGGACTACTCAATAGTTCAATGTGCAGTCTTGTATGGCTTAGAACCGGGACTTCAACGTCGCTTTGAGCGTCATGGAGCATTTCAGATGTTCCAGGAGTTGAAGTTTATCTTTCAGAAGAACGCCCGGATCGAGAGGTATGAGACCTCCGATAAATTCTATGCTTGCAAGATGGAGGAAAACTCGTCTGTCAGTGAACATGTGCTCAAAATGTCTGGGTACTCAAACCGTCTAGCTGAGCTGGGGATTGAACTCCCGCAAGAGGCTATCACTGACAGAATCCTTCAATCACTGCCGCCAAGCTATAAAGGCTTTGTGTTGAACTACAACATGCAAGGGATGAACAAGTCTCCCGGCGAGTTGTTTGCGATGCTGAAAGTCGCAGAGTCTGAACTCCGTAAAGAGCATCAAGTGTTGATGGTGAATAAGACCACTAGTTTCAAGAGAAACGGCAAAGGCAAGAAGGGTAATTCGAAGAAGAGCGGCAAGCCTATTGCCAATCCGACGAAGAAACCCAAAGCTGGACCTAAGCCTGAAACGGAGTGTTACTATTGCAAGGGTATGGGTCACTGGAAGCGCAATTGCCCCAAGTATCTGGCAGATAAGAAGGCGGCCAAAGAAAAATCAGGTATATTTGATATACATGTTATTGATGTGTACTTAACCGGCTCTCGTAGTAGTGCCTGGGTATTCGATACCGATTCTGTCGCTCATATTTGCAACTCGAAACAGGAACTGCGGAAGAGACGAAGGCTGGCGAAAGATGTAGTGACGATGCGCGTAGGAAATGGTTCCAAGGTTGATGCAATCGCCGTCGGCACAGTTTCACTTCAGTTACCATCAGGATTAGTGATGAACTTAAATCATTGTTATTTAGTGCCTGCGTTGAGCATGAACATTATATCTGGATCTTGTTTATTGCGAGACGGTTACTCTTTTAAGTCAGAGAATAATGGTTGTTCTATTTCTAAAAGTAACTTCTTTTATGGTCATGCACCTAATGTGAGAGGATTGTTCATATTGAATCTTGATAGCGATACGCATATACATAACATTGAGACCAAAAGAGTTAGAGTTAACAATGATAGCGCCATATTTTTGTGGCACTGCCGCTTAGGTCATATTGGTGTAAAGCGCATGAAGAAACTCCATGCTGATGGACTTTTGGAGTCACTTGACTTTGATTCACTTGACACGTGCGAACCATGCCTCATGGGCAAGATGACTAAGACTCCGTTCTCCGGAACAATGGAGCGTGCAAGTGACTTGTTGGAAACCATACATACCGATGTGTGTGGTCCAATGAGCGTGGAGGCACGCGGCGGATATCGTTATTTTCTCACCTTCACTGACGATTTGAGTAGATATGGTTATGTCTACTTGATGAAACACAAGTCTGAAACATTTGAAAAGTTCAAGCAATTTCAGAGTGAAGTGGAAAAACATCATAACAAGAAGATCAAGTTCCTACGGTCTGATCGTGGGGGTGAATATCTGAGTTTCGAGTTTGGTACTCACTTAAGACAATGTGGAATTGTTTCACAGTTAACACCGCCTGGAACACAACAGCGTAATGGTGTGTCCGAACGTCGTAATCGTACTCTAATAGAGATGGTGCGATCTATGATGTCTCTTACTGATTTGCCGTTATCGTTTTGGGGTTATGCATTAGAAACAGCTGCATTCACTTTAAATAGGGCACCATCAAAATCCGTTGAGACGACACCATACGAACTGTGGTATGGCAAAAGGCCAAAGTTGTCGTTTCTTAAAGTTTGGGGATGTGATGCTTATGTCAAAAAGCTTCAGCCTGAAAAGCTGGAACCCAAAGCGGAAAAGTGCGTCTTCATAGGTTACCCAAAAGAGACAGTTGGGTACACCTTCTATCTCAAATCCGAGGGCAAAGTGTTTGTTGCTAAAAACGGAGCTTTTCTCGAGAAGGAGTTTCTCTCGAGAGAATTGAGTGGGAGGAAGATAGAACTTGACGAGGTTGTCGAACCTCTCATCCCTGTGGATGGTGGTGCAGGGCAAGGGGAAACCTCTGTCGTTGCGACGCCGGTTGAGGAGGAAGTTAATGATGATGATCATGAAACTCCAGTTCAAGTTTCTGTCGAACCACGCAGGTCGACGAGACCACGTGCTGCTCCAGAGTGGTACGGTAATCCCGTCTTATCAATCATGTTGTTAGACAACAATGAACCTGCAAATTATGAAGAAGCAATGGTGGGCCCAGATTCCAACAAATGGCTAGAAGCCATGAAGTCCGAGATAGGATCCATGTATGAGAACAAAGTGTGGACTTTGGAGGTACTACCTGAGGGCCACAAGGCTATTCAGAACAAATGGATCTTTAAGAGGAAGACGGACGCTGACGGCAATGTGACCGTTTATAAAGCTCGACTTGTGGCAAAGTGTTTTTCACAAGTTCAAGGAGTTGACTACGATGAGACATTCTCACCCGTAGCGATGCTTAAGTCCGTCAGAATCATGTTAGCAATAGCTGCATTTTTCGATTATGAAATCTGGCAGATGGATGTCAAAACGGAGTTCCTTAACAGTTTCCTTAAGGAAGAGTTGTATATGATACAACCCGAAGGTTTTGTCGATCCTAAAAATGCTAACAAGGTGTGCAAGCTCCAGCGATCCATTTATGGACTGGTGCAAGCATCTCGGAGTTGGAACAAATGCTTTGATGAGGTGATCAAGGCATTTGGGTTTATACAAGTGGTTGGAGAATCTTGTATTTACAAGAAAGTGAGTGGGAGCTCTGTGGCGTTTCTAATATTATATGTGGATGACATATTGCTGATTGGAAACAACGTGGAGTTTTTAGAGAGCATAAAGGATTACTTGAATAAGAGTTTCTCTATGAAGGACCTAGGAGAAGCTGCTTACATTCTAGGCATTAAGATCTATAGGGATAGATCAAAACGCCTGATAGGACTTTCACAAAGCACATACCTTGATAAAGTTTTGAAAAGGTTCAAAATGGAACAGTCCAAGAAAGGGTTCTTGCCAGTTTTACAAGGTACGAGATTGAGTAAGACTCAGTGCCTAGCAACTGATGAAGATAGAGAGCATATGCGCTCCGTCCCCTATGCTTCAGCCATAGGTTCTATCATGTATGCAATGCTGTGCACTAGACCGGATGTTAGCCTGGCCATAAGTATGGCAGGTAGGTTCCAGAGTAATCCAGGAGTGGATCACTGGACAGCGGTCAAGAATATCCTAAAGTACCTGAAAAGGACTAAGGAGATGTTTCTTGTGTATGGAGGTGACGAAGAGCTCGCCGTAAAAGGTTACGTCGATGCAAGCTTTGACACAGATCCGGACGACTCTAAGTCGCAAACCGGATACGTATTTATTCTTAATGGGGGTGCAGTAAGCTGGTGCAGTTGCAAGCAAAGCGTCGTAGCAGATTCTACATGTGAAGCGGAGTACATGGCTGCCTCAGAGGCGGCTAAGGAGGGTGTCTGGATGAAGCAGTTCATGACGGATCTTGGAGTGGTGCCAAGCGCACTGAATCCAATAACCTTGTTCTGTGACAACACGGGTGCCATTGCCTTAGCAAAGGAACCACGGTTTCACAAGAAGACCAGACACATCAAACGACGCTTCAACCTCATCCGCGACTACGTCGAGGGAGAGGACGTAAATATATGCAAAGTGCACACGGATCTGAATGTAGCAGACCCGCTGACTAAACCTCTTCCACGGCCAAAGCATGATCAACACCAGAACTGTATGGGTGTTAGATTTATTACAATGTAATTCACATGATGATGTGAGGGCTAGATTATTGACTCTAGTGCAAGTGGGAGACTGTTGGAATTATGCCCTAGAGGCAATAATAAATATAGTTATTATTATAATTCCTGTATCAAGATAATCGTTTATTATCCATGCTATAATTGTATTGAATGAAGACTCATTTACATGTGTGGATACATAGACAAAACACTGTCCCTAGCAAGCCTCTAGTTGGCTAGCCAGTTGATCAAAGATAGTCAGTGTCTTCTGATTATAAACAAGGTGTTGTTGCTTGATAACTGGATCACGTCATTAGGAGAATCACGTGATGGACTAGACCCAAACTAATAGACGTAGCATGTTGATCGTGTCATTTTGTTGCTACTGTTTTCTGCGTGTCAAGTATTTGTTCCTATGACCATGAGATCATATAACTCACTGACACCGGCGGAATGCTTTGTGTGTATCAAACATCGCAACGTAACTGGGTGACTATAAAGATGCTCTACAGGTATCTCCGAAGGTGTTCGTTGAGTTAGTATGGATCGAGACAGGGATTTGTCACTCCGTGTGACGGAGAGGTATCTTGGGGCCCACTCGGTAATACAACATCACACACAAGCCTTGCAAGAAATGTAACTTAGTGTAAGTTGCGGGATCTTGTATTACGGAACGAGTAAAGAGACTTGCCGGTAAACGAGATTGAAATAGGTATGCGGATACTCACGATCGAATCTCGGGCAAGTAACATACCGAAGGACAAAGGGAATGACATACGGGACTATATGAATCCTTGGCACTGAGGTTCAAACGATAAGATCTTCGTAGAATATGTAGGATCTAATATGGGCATCCAGGTCCCGCTGTTGGATATTGACCGAGGAGTCTCTCGGGTCATGTCTACATAGTTCTCGAACCCGCAGGGTCTGCACACTTAAGGTTCGACGTTGTTTTATGCGTATTTGAGTTATATGGTTGGTTACCGAATGTTGTTCGGAGTCCCGGATGAGATCACGGACGTCAGAAGGGTTTCCGGAATGGTCCGGAAACGAAGATTGATATATAGGATGACCTCATTTGATTACCGGAAGGTTTTCGGAGTTACCGGGAATGTACCGGGAATGACGAACGGGTTCCGGGAGTTCACCGGGGGGGAACCCACCCCGGGGAAGCCCATAGGCCTTGAGGGTGGCACACCAGCCCTTAGTGGGCTGGTGGGACAGCCCAAAAGGGCCCTATGCGCCTAGGAAAGAAAATCAAAGAGAAAAGAAAAAAAAGGAGGTGGGAAGGGAAGGAAGGACTCCCACCCACCAAACCAAGTCCAACTCGGTTTTGGGGGGGGAGCCTTCCCCCTTGGACTCGGCCGACCCCCTTGGGGCTCCTTGAGCCCCAAGGCAAGGTCCCCTCCCTCCCACCTATATATACGGAGGTTTTAGGGCTGATTTGAGACGACTTTTCCACGGCAGCCCGACCACATACCTCCACGGTTTTTCTTCTAGATCGCGTTTCTGCGGAGCTCGGGCGGAGCCCTGCTGAGACAAGGTCATCACCAACCTCCAGAGCGTCGTCACGCTGCCGGAGAACTCTTCTACCTCTCCGTCTCTCTTGCTGGATCAAGAAGGCCGAGATCATCGTCGAGCTGTACGTGTGCTGAACGCGGAGGTGCCGTCCGTTCGGTACTAGATCGTGGGACTGATCGCGGGATTGTTCGCGGGGCGGATCGAGGGACGTGAGGACGTTCCACTACATCAACCGGGTTCACTAACGCTTCTGCTGTACGATCTACAAGGGTACGTATATCACTCATCCCCTCTCGTAGATGGACATCACCATGATAGGTCTTCGTGCGCGTAGGAAATTTTTTGTTTCCCATGCGACGTTCCCCAACATTTACTTCATTGCTAACGGTTAGCTATAGTAGTAGTGATAGTAGTAGTTGGCGTGACGACTTCACGGAGACACGATGATGGAGATCATGATGATGGAGATCATGGTGTCACGCCGGTGACGATGATGATCATGCGATGCCTGAAGATGGAGATCGAAAGAGCAAAGATGATAATGGCCATATCATGTCACTATATGATTGCATTGTGATGTTTATCATGTTTTACATCTTATTGCTTAGAATGACGGTAGCATAATAAGATGTTCCCTCTTAAAATTTCGAGAACGTATTCCCCTAAGTGTGCACCGTTGCGAAGGTTCGTTGTCTCGAAGCACCACGTGATGATCGGGTGTGATAGATTCTAACGTTCGCATACAACGGGTGTAAGCCAGATTTACACACACGAAACACCTAGGTTGACTCGACGAGCTTAGCATGTACAGACATGACCTCGAATACAAGAGACCGAAAGGTCGAACATGAGTCGTATGGTTGAATACGATCAGCATGCAGTTGCTCACCATGGTGACTAGTCCGTCTCACGTGATGATTGGACACGGGTTAGTCAACATGGATCATGTATCACTTAGATGACTAGAGGGATGTCGATTTAAGTGGGAGTTCATACTTAATTTGATTAAATGAACTTAATTGTCATGAACTTAGTCTAAAAGTTGTCTTTATAAATATTGTAGATGGCCAACGTCAACCTCAATTTCAACGCATTCCTAGAGAAAAACAAGCTGAAAGATGACGGTAGCAACTATGCGGACTGGGTTCGCAACTTGAAGCTCATCCTTGAAGAAGCTAAAAAGGCTTATGTCCTTGATGCGCCGCTAGGTGACCCTCCCGCTCCCGCAGCAGCCCAGGACATTCTGAACGTCTGGCAAACGCGGAGTGATGACTACTCTCTGGTTAGGTGTGGCATGTTATACAGTTTAGAAACGGGGCTCCAAAGGCGTTTTGAGCAACACGGGGCATATGAGATGTTCTAGGAGCTGAAGCTAGTTTTTCAAGCTCATGCCCGTGTCGAGAGATATGAAGTCTCCAACAAGTTCTTTAGCTGTAAGATGGAGGAGAACATTTCTGTCAGTGAGCACATACTCAAAATGTCTGGGTTACACGGTCGTCTGACTTCACTTGGAGTCGAACTTTCGGATGATGCTATAATTGACAGAATCCTCCAGTCTCTCCCACCAAGCTACAAAGGCTTTGTGCTTAACTACAACATGCAAGGGATGGAGAAGACCATTCCCGAGTTGTACTCGATGCTCAAGTGTGCAGAAGTAGAAATCAAGAAAGAGCATCAAGTGTTGATGGTCAACAAGACCACTAGTTTCAAGAAAGCCAAGGGTAAGAAGAACTTCAAGAAAGACGGCAAAGCTGTTGCCGCGCCTGGTAAGCCAGATGCTGGGAAGAAGAAAAAGAATGGACCCAAGCCTGAGACTGAGTGCTTCTATTGCAAGGGAAAAGGTCACTGGAAGCGGAACTGCCCCAAATACTTAGCGGACAAGAAGGCCGGCAACGTTAAAGGTATATGTGATATACATGTTATTGATGTGTACCTTACCAGCGCTCGTAGTAGCTCCTGGGTATTTGATACCGGTGCTGTTGCTCACATTTGCAACTCAAAGCAGGAACTGCGGAATAAGCGGAGACTGGCCAAGGACGAGGTGACGATGCGCGTCGGGAATGGTTCAAAGGTCGATGTGATCGCCGTCGGCACGCTACCTCTACATCTACCATCGGGATTAGTTTTAAACCTTAATAATTGTTATTTAGTACCAACTTTAAGCATGAACATTGTATCAGGGTCTTGCTTAATGCGAGACGGCTACTCATTTAAGTCAGAGAATAATGGTTGTTCTATTTATATGAGTGATATGTTTTATGGTCATGCTCCGCTGGTGAATGGTTTATTCTTGATGAATATCGATCGTGATGTTACACATATTCATAGTGTGAGTACCAAAAGATGTAAAGTTGATAATGACAGTCCCACATACTTGTGGCACTGCCGCCTTGGGCATATCGGCGTTAAGCGCATGAAGAAGCTCCATATTGATGGACTATTAGAGTCCCTTGACTTTGAATCATTTGACACATGTGAACCATGCCTCATGGGCAAGATGACTAAGACTCCATTCTCAGGAATAATGGAGAGAGAAACCAACTTATTGGAAATAATACATACTGATGTGTGTGGTCCAATGAACTTTGAAGCTCGCGGTGGTTATCGTTATGTTCTCACTCTCACCGATGATTTGAGTAGGTATGGGTATATCTACTTGATGAAGCACAAATCTGAGACGTTTGAAAAGTTCAAGGAATTTCAGAGTGAGGTTGAGAATCAACGTGACAGAAAAATTAAATGTCTACGATCTGATCGTGGAGGAGAATATTTGAGTCACGAGTTTGGCACACACCTAAGGAAGTGTGGAATCGTTTCACAACTGACGCCGCCTGGCACACCGCAACGCAACGGAGTGTCTGAACGTCGTAATCGCACTTTATTAGATATTGTACGATCTATGATGTCTCTTACCGACTTACCGCTATCATTTTGGGGATACGCATTAGAAACTGCAGCATTCACTTTAAATAGGGCACTGTCTAAATCCGTTGAGACGACACCGTATGAACTATGGTTTGGCAAGAAACCTAAGTTGTCGTTTCTTAAAGTTTGGGGCTGCGATGCTTATGTGAAGAAACTTCAACCAGAAAAGCTCGAACCCAAAGCGGAGAAATGCGTATTCATAGGATACCCTAAGGAAACTATTGGGTATACCTTCTATCTTAGATCCGAAGGTAAAACCTTTGTTGCCAAGAACGGATCCTTTCTAGAGAAAGAGTTTCTCTCGAAAGAAGTAAGTGGGAGGAAGGTAGAACTTGATGAGGTAATTACACCCCCTCTCGAACAGGATAGTAGCGCAGCGCGGGAAGTTGTTCCTGTGGCGCCTACACCGACTGAAGAGGAAGTTAATGATGATGATCATGAAGCTTCGGATCAAGTTACTACTGAACCGCGGAGGTCCACAAGGGCACGCTCCGCACCAGAGTGGTACGGCAACCCTGTGATGGAAATCATGTTGTTAGACAACGGTGAACCTTCGAACTATGAAGAAGCGATGGCGGGCCCGGATTCCAACAAATGGCTTGAGGCTATGAAATCCGAGATAGGATCCATGTATGAGAACAAAGTATGGACTTTGGTGGACTTGCCCGATGGCCGGCGAGCCATAGAAAATAAATGGATCTTCAAGAAGAAGACTGATGCAAACGGTAATGTAACCGTTTACAAAGCTCGACTTGTCGCAAAGGGTTTCCGACAAATTCAAGGAGTTGACTACGAAGAGACTTTCTCTCCCGTAGCGAAGCTGAAATCAGTCCAAATCATGTTAGCAATTGCCGCCTTTTATGATTATGAAATTTGGCAAATGGACGTCAAAACAGCGTTCCTTAACGGGAACCTTAAGGAAGAGTTGTATATGATGCAACCATAAGGTTTTGTCGACCCTAAGGGTGCTAACAAAGTGTGCAAGCTGCAGCGCTCCATCTATGGGCTGGTGCAAGCATCTCGGAGTTGGAACATTCGCTTTAATGAGGTGATTAAAGCGTTTGGGTTCATACAGGTTTACGGAGAAGCCTGTCTGTACAAGAAAGTGAGTGGGAGCTTTGTAGCTTTCCTCATACTGTATGTGGATGACATATTATTGATGGGGAATAATATAGAGATGTTGGAGAGCATAAAGGCCTATTTGAACAAGAGTTTTTCAATGAAGGACCTTGGAGAAGCTGCATACATATTAGGCATCAAGATCTATAGAGATAGATCAAGACGCCTCATAGGTCTTTCGCAAAGTACATACCTTGACAAGATATTGAAGAAGTTCAATATGGAAAACTCAAAGAAAGGGTTCTTGCCAGTTTTGCAAGGCATGAGATTGAGTAAGACTCAGTCGCCGACCACGGCAGCAGATAGAGAGAAGATGAGTTCTGTCCCCTACGCTTCTGCCGTGGGCTCTCTAATGTATGCCATGTTGTGTACCAGACCTGATATAAAACTTGCCATAAGTTTGGTAGGGAGGTACCAAAGTGATCCAGGTATGGAACACTGGACAGCGGTCAAGAATATCCTCAAGTACCTGAAAAGGACTAAGGAAATGTTTCTCGTTTATGGAGGTGACGAAGAGCTCGTCGTAAAGGGTTACATCGACGCTAGCTTCGACACAGATCCGGATGAATCTAAGTCACAGACCGGATACGTATATGTGTTGAATGGTGGGGCAGTGAGCTGGTGCAGCAGCAAGCAAGAAGTCGTGGCAGCATCTACATGTGAAGCGGAGTACATAGCTGCTTCAGAAGCAGCTCATGAAGGAATTTGGATGAAGGAGCTCATCACCGACCTTGGAGTGGTTCCAAGCGCGTCGGGTCCAATGACACTCTTCTGTGATAACACTGGGGCCATTGCCATAGCCAAGGAGCCCAGGTTTCACCGGAAGACGAAGCACATCAAACGCCGCTACAACTCTATCCAGGACCATGTCCAAAGTGGGGTGATAGATATTTGTAAAGTACACACGGATCTGAATATTGCAGACCCGTTGACTAAACCTCTTCCACGAGCAAAACATGATCAACACCATAATGCCATGGGTGTTCGATACATCACAATGTAACTAGATTACGGACTCTAGTTCAAGTGAGAGACTGTTGGAAATATGCCCTAGAGGCAATAATAAAATGGTTATTATCATATTTCCTTGTTCATGATAATCGTCTATTGTTCATGCTATAATTGTATTAACAGGAAACAGTAATACATGTGTGAATAAATAGATCACAATGTGTCCCTAGCAAGCCTCTAGTTGGCTAGCTCATTAGTCAATAGATGATCATGGTTTCCTAATCATGGGCATTAGATGTCATTGATAACGGGATCACATCATTAGGAGAATGATGTGATGGACAAGACCCAATCCTAAGCATAGCACTAGATCGTATTGTTCGTATGCTAAAGCTTTTCTAATGTCAAGTATCTTTTCCTTTGACCGTGAGATTGTGCAACTCCCGGATACCATAGGAGTGCTTTGGGTGTATCAAACGTCACAACGTAACTGGGTGACTATAAAGGTGCACTACGGGTACCTCCGAAAGTGTCTGTTGGGTTGGTACGAATCGAGATAGGGATTTGTCACTCCGTGTGACGGAGAGGTATCTCTGGGCCCACTCAGTAGAACATCATCATGAGCTCAATGTGACTAAGGAGTTAGTCACACGATGACGTGCTACGGAACGAGTAAAGAGACTTACCGGTAACGAGATTGAACAAGGTATAGGTATACCGACGATCGAATCTCGGGCAAGTTCTATATCGACAAACAAAGGGAATCGTATACGGGATTGATTGAATCCTTGACAACGTGGTTCATCCGATGAGATCATCGTGGAGCAAGTGGGAGCCACCATGGGTATCCAGACCCCGCTGATGATTATTGGCCAGAGAGGTGTCTCGGTCATGTCTGCCTGTCTCCCGAACCCGTAGGGTCTACACACTTAAGGTTCGATGACGCTAGGGTTATAGGGAATTGTTATACGAGGTTACCAAAAGTTGTTCGGAGTCCCGGATGAGATCCCGGACGTCACGAGGAGCTCCAAAATGGTCCGGAGGTAAAGATTGATATATAGGACGGATGGTTTCGGACACCAGAAGTGTTTCGGGCGTCACCGGTAACGTACCGGGACCACCTGCTGGTGCGCCTCCCACACCCAGCCCAATGTGCAAGTGGTGGGAAGAGGGGCAACCCTAGGCGCAGGTGGGCCTTAGGCCCACCAGGTGGTGCGCCACACCCCCTCCCACCCTAGCCGCCGCCCCCTCTCCCATCTGGTGGCCGCCGGCCCCTAGGGAGGGAACCCTAGGGGTGGCGCAGTCCTCCCCCCTCCTCCTATAAATAGAGAGGGGTTTTGGCCATTGAGAGACACGGTTGTCCCTCTCTCTCGGCACAGCCCTGCCCTTCTTCCTCCTCCTCTCTGCCGGTGCTTGGCGAAGCCGTGTCGGGAGACCTCGTCTCTCCATCGACACCACGCCGTCGTGCTGTTGGAGTTCTTCCCCAACCTCTCCCTCCTCCTTGCTGGATCAAGGTGTGGGAGATGTCACCGGGCTGCACGTGTGTTGAACGCGGAGGTGCCGTGGTTCGACACTAGATCGGAATCGCTGCGAGTACGACTCCATCAACCGCGTTCTAGCAACGCTTCCGCTTAGCGATCTTCAAAGGTATGAAGATGCTCTTATCCCTCTCTCGTTGCTGGTCTCTCCATAGGAAGATCTGAATATGCGTAGGAAAATTTTGAATTTATGCTACGTTACCCAACATAATCATCTTTGCACTTGTTCCAAGAATCAATACTATTTTCGGGAAAATAAGAAAACCAAGTTTTCGCTCGATCTCGCAATGAGAACGGAAATAGCTTCAATTTAATCACATCATTATCCACATCTTTCTTATTTTGCATATCGCAAAGCAAAATGAAGGTATTAAGATGGGATGCGGCATCTTCACTAGGAAGGCCGGAGAATTGCTCTTTCATAACAAGATTCAGCAAAGTAGCATTGATTTCGTATGATTCCGCACTAGTGGCGGGAGCAATCAGAGTACTAATAAAATCATTATTATTAGTATTTGAGAAGTCACGAAGTTTGGTGTTTTCAGTCATGGTGACTTCAGCAAGCAGACAAGCACACAAGCGAACATAAAGCAAGCAAAAGAAAAAGGGTGAACGAAAAAGGCAAATATTTTTGTAAATTTTTGTTTTTCATAAGTGGGGGAGAGGAAAACGAGAGGCCAAAAAAGTAAATGCAAGAGATGAGTTTGCGACACTTGGATAAGCTGCACTTAGAATAATCCCCGGTGCCAGAGATTGACATGTTGACGAGAGACAATTCTTGACTTGATCCTCCCCGACAACGGCACCATAAATTCTTCTTGCTACCTCTTGAGCTTGCGTTGGTTTTTCCCTTGAAGAGGAAAGGGTGATGCAGCACAGTAGCAGTAAGTATTTCCCTCAGTTTGAGAACCAAGGTATCAATCCAGTAGGAGAATCAAGCCAAGTGTCCAGAGTACCTGTGCAAATACAAATGAGCTTGCACCCAACGCTATAAAGGGGTTGTCAATCCCTTCAAGATTGATTGCAAAGTGAGATCTGAAGGTGGAAAGTGCAACAAAGTAAAAGTGTAAGGCTGAAAATATGATGTGAAGTAGACTCGGGGGGCATAGTGTTCACTAGAGGCTTCTCTCAAGATAGCAAATATTACGGTGGGTGAACGAATTACTGTCGAGCAATTGATAGAACCGCTCAAAGTCATGACGATATCTAAGGCAATGATCATACATATAGGCATCACGTCCGAGACAAGTAGACCGATACCTTCTGCATCTACTACTATTACTCCACACATCGACCGCTATCCATCATGCATCTAGTGTATTGAGTTCATGACGAACAGAGTAACGCCTTAAGCAAGATGACATGATGTAGAGGGATAAATTCATGCAATAGATATAAACCCCATCTTTTTACCCTTGATGGCAACAACATGATGCATGCCTCGCTACCCCTTCTGTCACTGGGTGAGGTCACCGCACGGTATGAACCCAAAACCAAGCACTTCTCCCATTGCAAGAATCATAGATCAAGTTGGCCAAATAAAACCCACAAATCGAAGAGAATTACAAGGATATGAAATCATGCATAAAAGAGATCAGAAGAAAATCAAATAAGATTTATAGATGATCTGATCATAAATCCACAACTCATCGGATCTCGACAAACACACCGCAAAATAAGATTACATCAGATAGATCTCCATGAAAATCATGGAGAACTTTGTATTGAAGATCCAAGAGAGAGAAGAAGCCATCTAGCTACTAGCTATGGACCCGAAGGTCTATGGTGAACTACTCACGCATCACCAGAGAGGAAATGGTGTTGATGAAGAAGCCCTACGTATCCGAATCCCCCCTCCGACAGGGCACCAGAACGTGCCCCAGATGGGATCTTGCGGAGACAGAAGCTTGTGGTGGCGGAAAAGTATTTTCGTGGATCTCTCTCGTGGTTTTGGATTTTTCGGGGATTTATAGGCGGAAGAAGTAGGTAGACGAGCCACAGGGGGCCCACAAGCCTGCTAGGCGCGCCCCCCTGGCCGTGCCTAGGGGGCTTGTGGCCTCCCCTGGTGGCCTCTGCCTTGGTTCTCACGCTCCCTGCGTATCTTCTGTTTCGGAAAAAATCTTTTCGGAGGTTTGATTCCATTTGGACTCCGTTTAGTATTCTCCTCTGAAAAGGGTCAAAAACACGGAAAAAGAGGAACTCGCACTTGGCACTGAGTTAATAAGTTAGTCTCAAAAAAGATAATAGCATGGAACCATCAAAAATTATAGATACGTTGGAGACGTATCAACTAATAGTTGCCTTAAGTTATATTTATAGGATTTGTCCATAGGCACTTCTTGAAGTCCATCTGTTGGGTTCAAGGAGTTTATATGGAGACCAAGGTGGTATTCAAGGTATTATCCAAATAATGGTCATATAGACACAAGGTTGATCAAGATCGTCAGACAAAGAGTAAATCAAGATGATCAACACACAAATCGTACAAGATATACCGAGAGGGATCAAGTGATCCCATGGTATGGTAAGCATTGTCCATTACGTATTTGTGTACTAACCCATGGTCTTCATGAGAGTTCTATGTGGGATTAGGTGTGTTTACATGGGCTTGCATCAAGAGGAAGATCTCATACAACCCATGGAGGATGGCGTCAAGTGGCGGAGGATGGTGGCAATGGACTTGTGAAGATATGCTGAAGAGCGGCTCACCCATAGTGTGTATGGGGGAGCAATCAACTAGTCTTCATCAAGCCAACGCAATCAAGAAAGGTGGTCCATCTTGAGGAAGCCAAGATCATCGTCATCTAGCTCAATAAGACGGTGTGCAAGGTGTAGGTTTGCCCTTGATAGGTTTTCAGTTTTAGGATCGATTGTCGTACTGTCAAGGGGGCTCTCAAGTGAGTAGCTTGATCGTATCGTTCATTGAGAGCTCAAGCCATTTGCATCCTTGCATCATACTTCTTGGTTCTTGTTTGGTGTTTCTCTTTGTGAGTTTTAGAGCTTATGGTCATCTTCATGACAAGCTCAAGTTCATCGAAAACGGAGTCCATATGCATCTTCTATGATATTTTCGATGTTGGGGTTTTTCTCGGTTCTTCATTCATAGAGGTCTCACATCTCTACATCATTGGTATTTTCATAACTGCATGTTCGTAAGATTTCATTCCCTGTTTGGATAGCTCTCGTCGTCCTAAATCCAACAAGCTTGGGTTTGCTCGATTCAGAGCTCGTATGCGAAAGTTATGGTTGTTTGAGTGGCGAGCGCTAGTACCGCTCCAGTCCTAGCGGTAGTACCGCCAGGGGCCTAGCGGTAGTACCGCCAGGGGCAGCGGTAGTACCGCTCCGGATGGGCGGTAGTACCGCTTCGGGACAATAGTACCTCTCTTTGAGCGGTTGTTCTCCGTCGGACTTTTTGCGAAAACTTTCTTTAGCAGTAGTACCGCCACGGGTTAGCTGTAGTACCGCTAGGGGCTAGCGGTAGTACTGCGAGGGGTAGCGGTAGTACCGCCAGGGGCTAGCGGTAGTACTGCCAGGGGTAGCGGTAGTACCGCCAGGGCTAGAGGTTGTATCGCTCCTCCCTGAGCGGTAGTACCGCTGGGGGCAGCGGTAGTACCGATGTGCTCGGGCTGTAAGTGAGGGTAACAGTCTGATTTTTGTTGGAATTATGCCCTAGAGGCAATAATACATATAGTTATTATTATAATTCCTGTATCAAGATAATCGTTTATTATCCATGCTATAATTGTATTGAATGAAGACTCATTTACATGTGTGGATACATAGACAAAACACTATCCCTAGCAAGCCTCTAGTTGGCTAGCCAGTTGATCGAAGATAGTCAGTGTCTTCTGATTATGAACAAGGTGTTGTTGCTTGATAACTGGATCACGTCATTAGGAGAATCACGTGATGGACTAGACCCAAACTAATAGACGTAGCATGTTGATCGTGTCATTTTGTTGCTACTGTTTTCTGCGTGTCAAGTATTTGTTCCTATGACCATGAGATCATATAACTCACTAACACCGGAGGAATACTTTGTGTGTATCAAACGTCGCAACATAACCGGGTGACTATAAAGATGCTCTACAGGTATCTCTGAAGGTGTTCGTTGAGTTAGTATGGATCAAGACTGGGATTTGTCACTCCGTGTGACGGAGAGGTATCTCGGGGCCCACTCGGTAATACAACATCACACACAAGCCTTGCAAGCAATGTGACTTAGTGTAAGTTGCGGGATCTTGTGTTACGGAACGAGTAAAGAGACTTGCCGGTAAACGAGATTGAAATAGGTATGTGGATACTGACGATCGAATCTCGGGCAAGTAACATACCGAAGGACAAAGGGAATGACATACGGGATTATATGAATCCTTGGCACTGAGGTTCAAACGATAATTCTTCGTAGAATATGTAGGATCCAATATGGGCATCCAGGTCCCGCTATTGGATATTGACCGAGGAGTCTCTCGGGTCATGTCTACATAGTTCTCGAACCCGCAAGGTCTGCACACTTAAGGTTCGACGTTGTTTTATGCGTATTTGAGTTATATGGTTGGTTACCGAATGTTGTTCGGAGTCCCGGATGAGATCACGGACGTCACGAGGGTTTCCGGAATGGTCCGGAAACGAAGATTGATATATAGGATGACCTCATTTGATTACCGGAAGGTTTTCGGAGTTACCGGGAATGACGAATGGGTTCTGGGAGTTCACCGGTGGGGGGGGGGGGCAACCCACCCCGGGGAAGCCCATAGGCCTTGAGGGTGGCGCACCAGCCCTTAGTGGGCTGGTGGGACAGCCCAAAAGGGCCCTATGCGCATTGGAAGAAAAATCAAAGAGAAAGAAAAAAAAGGAGGAGGTGGGAAGGGAAGGAAGGACTCCCACCCACCAAACCAAGTCCAACTCGGTTTGGGGGGGGAGACCTTCCCCCCTTGGCTCGGCCGACCCCCTTGGGGCTCCTTGAGACCCAAGGCAAGGCCCCCCCCTCTCCCACCTATATATACGGAGGTTTTAGGGCTGATTTGAGACGACTTTTCCACGGCAGCCCGATCACATACCTCCACGGTTTTTCCTCTAGATCGCGTTTCTGCGGAGCTCGGGCGGAGCCCTGCTGAGGCAAGGTCATCACCAACCTCCAGAGCGCCGTCACGCTGCCGGAGAACTCTTCTACCTCTCCGTCTCTCTTGCTGGATCAAGAAGGCCGAGATCATCGTCGAGCTGTACGTGTGCTGAACGCGGAGGTGCCGTCCGTTCGGTACTAGATCGTGGGACTGATCGCGGGATTGTTCGCGGGGCGGATCGAGGGACGTGAGGACGTTCCACTACATCAACCACGTTCACTAACGCTTCTGCTGTACGGTCTACAAGGGTACGTAGATCACTCATCCCCTCTCGTAGATGGACATCACCATGATAGGTCTTCGTGCGCGTAGGAAATTTTTTGTTTCCCATGCGACGTTCCCCATCAATTTTTTCCCCCACTATATAAAGGGGTCCTTCTTCCCCCTTGGTGTTTTGCTGATTTGTTGAGCTTGTGTTCTTCCCCCATTGTTGACCTTCTTATAGCTTGCTAACTCTCAATCCCTCCAATGATTCTTGCTAGTTTTTAAGGGAAAAGAGAGAGGATATCTAGATCCACATCTCCACCAATCACTTTCTGCTCTATGTGAGGGGAACCCCTTGGATCTAGATCTTGGAGTTCTTTGTGAGCTCCTTATTCTTTCTGTCATATTTACCCATAGCTTTTGTTGTTGTGGAGGGATTTGAGTGTGAGGGACTTGACCACTTCGTGTGTTCTTTCCATTGCATTAGTTGCATCGGTTTGAGTTCTCCACGGTGATACGTGGAAGTGAGAAGTTGAGAAGCTTGTTACCCTTTGGTACTTAGTACCCTAGAGATTGTTCTTCGTGGATACTTTGGCGTCCTAGAAGCTTGGTGTTGTCTCGGAGCTCAATCAATGTGGTGTAAAGCTCCGAACAAGCGTCGGGGTCTCCAATTAAGTTGTGGAGATTGCCCCGAGCGATTCGTATGGGTACCGGTGACCGCCCCCAAGGGTTGCCATTTGTACGGGTTCGGTAACCGCCCTCAAGGGTCCCTTAGTGGAATCACGACATCTTGTATTGTGCGAGGGCGTGAGGAGATTACGGTGGCCTTAGTGGCATCTTGGGGAGCATTGTGCCTCCACACCGCTCCAACGGAGATTAGCATCCGCAAGGGTGTGAACTTCGGGATACATCATCGTCTCCGCGTGCCTCGGTTATCTCTTACCCGAACCCTTTACTTATGCACTTTACTTTGTGATAGCCATATTGTTTATTGTCATATATCTTGCTATCACTTAGTTGTTTATCTTGCTTAGCATAAGTTGTTAGTGCACATAGGTGAGCCTAGTTGTTTTAGGTTTTGTGCTTGACAAATTAAACGTTAGTTTTATTCCGCATTTGTTCAAGCTTAAACCATAATTATTTTAAAAGCGCCTATTCACCCCCCTCTAGGCGACATCCACGTCCTTTCAAATGGTGTGTAAATGCTTACAGGTGAAACGTGATGCACCATACACATGAAGTCATCATATGTTATCATTTGACTTGTAAATCTGCTAGGTGGCATGGACATTTCCTTCATGTTTAAGTCTAAGGCCATGTCCAACGCGTGTATCTTGAGTCGCTGCCCCAATGGCCGCCGCACCGTAACCAAGCAGCAGGGAGAGGTTGTGCCGCCACACGACGGCGTCACAGCCCCCATGCCGCTGAGGCCCGCTGCAGCCCAGTGCCACGGGTGGCCAACCATCCCACTCCGTCTAGGGGTTCCGTGCGCGGGGGGGGGGGGGGGGGGGGGGATGAGCAGCCCTGGTGCGGCGTACGCCGGCCTGGCAGCGCGCCACGGCGGCCGAGGGTTCACCCCTCCGCTCGGGGGAAAGGGAAAAAAATCACGCCACCCTATTTTCGAAATTTGGATAGGAACTTAGCAAAACTACGAGGGTTCTCACCCTCGTGCCTACCTTATCGTCTTTCGTCGTAATTGCCCTAAGTAACAAATGAGAAAAATTCCTAAAAATGAAATTTTATTCCAAAATATATTATTTTAATTTTGTATCCCTAGTTAGAAAAGGTGGAAAATAAGACATTGGAGGACAAAACAATTCATGTACTCCCCATAAAAACAATAATCATACATATATAAATGTAAATACTGATGTATTTAAAAAAATCTTTGACTATTTTTTAAAAAGTGTTCATATATTAGAAAATATGTTCATTGAATTTTGAAAAGTGTTATAGTTGTCAAACAGACTATTTAACTAGATTATATTTATTTTAATAAAAATATTCCTGTATTATATAGGTGTTAATATGTTGATTACAATTCGAGCAATTTTCAAAGTATTCACGCATTTTAGAATTGTTCGTGCAACTTTGAAAAATATTCATATATTTTTAGCTAATGCTCATAAAATTTATAAATATTTCTCATATTTTCCGAAGGTATTCATATAATATAAAAAGCCTCATGCATTTTTAAAATCTTCATGTAATCTCGAGAAAGTGTTCATGACTTTTGAAAAAAATATCCATATATTTGTGGAAAGTAGTCAGTTATATTCCGAGAATATTTCTGTCACTTTAAAGAGTGTTTGTGCATGTTGAAATTGCATTTCTATTTTTGAAAAGGCATTCACGTGTTTTCTGAAAATGGCCATATAGTTTGAAAAAGTGTTGAAAAAAACTCATGTTCTTGTTAAGAATACAGGTAAAAAGTATGAAACATAAAGATAAATATATAAAATAGTAAGAAAATGGAAAATAAAAACAACGAAAATAAGCAAACAGAGAAAGGGAAATATAAAACTAAAGGAAATTAAAAATAGAAATATTTCTTGAAAATACGAAAAACATACCAAAAGGGGGGGGGAGGAAAATGTGAAGGAAAGAAAGAAACAAAAGGGAAATGGAGAAACAAAAACAACAACTATGACCCAAGAAAACCGGCACAACCCAGAAAAGAAGATGCAATGCTACAAAGAAAAATACTGCCACCACGGACCCAAACCTGGGAGCACCTACCTGCCGCAATCTGCGGGCATTTTCTATTTAGCGCGGTAGGCGTCAGTTAACGTGCATTTTTATTAACTGGCGCCTGTGGCGTTAGTAAATGAGCCGGCCTTCTAGGTACAGTTTGACGAGTTTATTTTGAAAGTTGTATGAACTTATTTTTATATTGATGAATATTCTTTAAATTTCCGCGAATGTTGTTTTAGATTGATGAACTTTTTTCAATATTGATGTACGTTTTATAATTTTGACGAACATCTTTTTGAAAATGGATAAATTTTTAAGTAATTATGAACTTTGTTTCAGTTCAATGGACATTTTCTAAAAGTACATGAATTTTTTAAAAAAATTATTAACTTCTTAAAAATTCAGTGAACTTTTCGGAAATTATTTGAATTTTTTTTCATTTTCAACGAACGTTTTAAAATTGATGAACTTTTTTTCATTTTCAACGAACGTTTTAAAATTGATGAACTTTTTTCAAAATTGATGAACCTTTTTCAAGATGTGGTTTTTAAAAATGTATTGACCTTTTTTGTACAATCTTTAGACCTTTATTGAATTGATATTTTTATTTTCGTAAAAAAAGCTGGGCATCCCGTGCTAGCAGCGCTGCAGGCGCCGGATCGTTAACGGGTGCCTGCCGCGCTGCATTGGAGCTCCCCATTTTGTGGCAGGGAGTCCCTTGCTTGCACAGGGGGTCGCCCCAACTGGTCCGGTCCAGTTCTCTTTTTGTCCCAATTTTTTTGATTATTTCCTTTGTTACTTTTTTTCCTGCTTCCTCCTTTTCTGCATTTTCCTTTCTTTTTTTTTGTTTCTTTTTTCTTTTCTAATTTGAAGCAAAACTTTTTACGCAGTTCAGGAACGACTTTTGAAAAATACAAAACATTTTTCGAATTTATGAACAAAGTTTCTTAAACGAATTTGTATTGAAATTTGGAACATTTGTATAATCACACACATTTTTTGACATTTAAGATAAATTTTGAACACAACCAATATATATAAATGAAACAAATTTTTGATTTTGCGATCATTTTTTGAAAGTACTGATCATTTTTAAAAAATATAGAACATATTTCTAAAACAATGATCATTTTTAAACTAAATATGAAAGCCCGATTTTTTTACTTGAGAACAAATTTTAAAACCAAGAACAATTTGCAAAACTTGTGAAAAATTTAAGAAGTGTGAACAATTTTGAAAGCACGGACAATTTTTGAATCTTATGAACACAATTTTAAAACAAAGAACAATTTTGAAAAAACCCGAACTAATTTGGAGGAGCCAACAATTTTTTAAAGCACAAACCTTTTTGAACTTTGAGAACAACTTTTGAAACCGAGAACAATTTTGAAAATCCTTGAACAAATTTGGAAGCGCAAACAATTTTTTAAAGCACAAACTTTTTTGAATATTGAGAATAAAATTTTGAAATGGAGAACAATTTAGAAAACCGCATACAATTTTGAAATCGCGAACAGTTTTGAACAATCTTTAAAACGGAGAACAAATTTGAAAGCGCAAACAAATTTTTAAAGCACGAACATTTTTCAAATCTTGAGGACATATTTTGAAACCGAACAAAATTAGAAGCATGAACAAAATTGGAAGCACGAACACTTTTTTAAAGCAAGAACTTTTTAAAATCTTGAGGTTTTGTTTTGAAAAAACCCGAACAAATTCGGAAGCGATAACAACTTTTGGAATATTTAGAACAAATTATGAAACCTAGAACAATTTTTGAAAATATTGAACAAATTTGGAAGCGCGACCAGATTTTTAAAACACAACCATTTTTTTGAATGTTGAGGATAAAATTTTGAAACTGAGAATGTTTTTAAAACAGAGAACACATTTGAAAGCATGAAATTTTTTAAAGCACAAATATTTTTTGAATCTCTAAAACAAATTTTGAAGCCAAGAACAATTTTGATAAATCATGAACAAATTTGAAAACGCAAACAATTGTTTCAAGCACAAACATTTTTTGAATCTTAAGATTAACATTTTGGAAAACAATTTTGAAAAACCCCGAACAAATTTATCAGCGGGAACAATTTTTAAAATGGAAATAAAATTTGTAAGCACGAATAAAATTTTAGAGCGTGAACCTTTTCTGAATCTTGAGAATGAATATTGAAACCGAGAACAATTTTGAAAAATTGTGAACAAAATTAGAAGCGCAACAATTTTTAAAACATTTTGAAATCAAGTACGAACTTAAAATATGGAATATTTTTTGAAAATACTAAGCATCTTCTGAAATCACTGAACATTTCCTAAAAATCTGAACATTTCTTTGAAATAATAAATGTTTTGGAAAAACGGCAACTATTTGAAAAACAACAAAAAAAAGCAGGTTCACTGAACCTCCTAAAAAAACTTGTGGCAAAGCCGACTGTATCAGCCCAAATATGGCCGGGGGTGTGCAGAGCCATCACTATTTGCCGCAATATCCGGTGAATAGAATGTTCTCCCAGCCTGATCTGATGCATCATATAAAAATAAAATTAGGGTCCACTTTGACCGGACCACTAAGTGTGCATCCAGGCATTCGATGACGGAAAATATTGGAAGCTTATATGAAACGCCGCAGGCGCCCGATCCAGCACTTGTGGCACTTCTAGCATGGCCGTCCAGTAGAGCGCTTTCTAGTTTATTTTTTTGATCTTTTTGTTATGAAAGAATATATATAATAAAAAAGGTTACCAAATTTAAAGAAAAAAGTTCATCCATTTGAAGACAAGTTCATATCTTGAAAAAAGGTTCATCAATTTTGAAAAAAGTTCATCTAGTTTAGAAAAGTTTATTGAAAATGAAAAAACTTCATTCAATTTAGGAAATTTTCATTAATTTTCTAAAAAGTTCATAAAAATTCAAAAAAACAGTTCATGTATTTAAAAAAAAAATCATAGAGCTGAGAAAAATGCATATATCTTTAAAAAGTTCATCCATTTTCAAAAACATGTTCACCAAATTGCAAAACAGTTCATCGATATTCGAAATTGTTCATCAATCTTAAAAAAAAGTAAGTTCATAAAACTTTCAAAATATAACCTTAAAGAAACCCATCACAAGCACCTAGATGGGCCAGCCAGTTCGAACGCCACATGCGTCAGTTAACAAAAATGCACATTAATTAACGTCTGTGGTGACAAATAGGAAATGCTGAAAATATCCGGCAGTCTGGTCCGAATTTTAGAATCGGTTTGGTGAAACATGTCGGAAATGCCCTTGTGTTCAAGGAGCGTGACTATGTCTCGCTTGACACGAAACAGTAGGGCGTCTCGCCTCAAGCAGCCCCCCGAATGGAACGACCCTTCAGCGCTCTTTTTAATGTGTTTTTATCACATTTCTGAGTTTATTTTACGCTTTATTTATTTATCATTTGCTTACATTTCGAAATATTATAAATCTATGTTTTATAAAAATCAATTTACATACAAATTTAAAAAATGTTAATCGTACATTTGGAAAATGTTAGACGTGTATAGATTATTTTTTCTAACATTTGTATGTAATGTATATGAAACTACACACACACACACACACACACACGCACACGCACACACTCACACACACACACACACACACAATGTAGTCATAAAGAAATCAGTTTTTTTATCATGTATTTGAAAATGATAAACGTACATGTAAAGTTTCTTTCCTGGTGTATACGTAAAATTTAGAATGTGTTTGAAAAATTGACATAAAAATATATGTTTTAAAATAATATTAATTATGTACTTGAAATAAAAAATCAACATTTACATAACAAATGTTTATACAATATAAAACAAATGTTGACTTAGGTCAAAGAATGTTTGTTGCCATTAAAACATATATGTTGCATTTTGGAGAAATTTTGACATGTTCCCAAAATAATCCTTTGATTATTTTAAATGTTGATAATAATGTGCTCGTAGTTTTAGGTAAATGTTTGTTTACATTAAGAAAATGTTCAGTGTGTATTGGAAAATGTTGACCATGTATTTGAAAATGTGTTCAAAACTAATTTATTTAAAGGAAAGTGTACATCGTGTATTTGGAGAATGTTCAACATGTATATCCTCAAGACTTGAAATAAAAACAAGTCTTGCTTTAAGTCCAATAAAATACTTGAAACAAAACCTAGTCTTGCTTTAAGCCCAACTAAAGACTTGAATCATAAACTATAAGAAGCACAAGGGTACTTCAAATGGGCAGTACCATGTTTTGAGTAATCTCAGGCCCGTTTCTTTATAGATATTCGAAGTCTAGAGAATTTCTTTGTGTTTTTGGACCCATTCAAGGTCGGGCTCGTTCGGAGCGGATGTCCAGAAAAGAATGAACCAGTTACAAAAAAATGGATTGCACCATGTGCAAGTTTACTTAACACTAACTAATTACTTGTTGATTGTAAATGGGGTAAACATATTTTATTAATTTAATATCAATTACGAGTGCCTCAATACAAACGTTATGAGTTTTTTTCTCTAGCTCGTCCTACATCGATGTTGTTAGGTAGGATCGTGTGGAAGAATATGAGGATGTTTGAAAGGGAACGGTAGATTTTAGAAGAAGCGCACATAAATGATACTTTCGCTGAATTACGAAGATTCTCGCTTCAGGTATTTAATCGCACTACACATGCTATAATCAAAACGAAAAAGAATGATACTCTCCATAATTACCGTAATCCTTTTGTTCGACATTAGATGATAGTTTTCACAAATCAATGGATGTTAGTTTTTGATTTAAGGGAATGATTAGGACAAGGAAAGGAAAGTATTGATTTGGTTCATATTATTTCAAGCTACTATAAATATGTTTTCTTTTTCTTATTTGCGACATCGGTTTAGATTACGAAAGAATCTACACAAAACCAAGCGAGGATGAGGGTGTGATAGGAGAAAGCCGGGGAGGGGGTAAGGCGAACCTACCAATTCCCCTTTCATAGTAGAGATAACATCAACGGGGGAATCTCTCGAGATGGTTGTCGAGGGGCAGCAATGACAGTTTGGCGGGATGAGCATGACAAGTTTCTTGGTGCATCGACTCTTGTGATTGAAGAACTACTTTATCCAGCCAGTTTAGAGTTGATGGCATGCAATGAGGCAATTGCTCTAGCTCAATATCTTAATAGCACAACTTTTCTAGTTGCTTCAAATTATCTGGAGATGGTTACCAAATTGGTCTAGCTCAAGATCTTAATAGCACAACTATTCTAGTTGCTTCAAATTATCTGGAGATGGTTACCAATCTTCATAAAAAGGCCCCATGTGCATATGTGATGATTTTAAGGGAGATCGATCATCATTCTAGGACACTTCATGAGGTGTGAGTTGTCCATGTAAACAATGATTCAAATGACGATGCTCGTAGCTTAGTTAAGACCACAATTGTCCCCAATTCAGGCTGTCATGTTTGGCTTGGCATATTTAATGAAGGAATACCCATTTCCCACTAAAAACACATTATATTAAATATTTAAGAGAAAAACTATTTGTAGGAAGAAACAACTTTGCAGGAATACGTTGTTCTTGACTAGACAAAACTTCGGATATGAAACACAAGATGTGAAAATAATGTTCTATTTTTGTCCTTTGATTTACATGCATGCATGGTCTTTTAATTCGCCTAATTGATGTCGTACATCGCGTATCCGCCTAAAGATTGGATTGTACAACTAACTGCTTTTCGGTTTAAAAGTCCCACATATATCCTTGGATCGGTAATTTGACCAACTTAACACAAATTATATATCACAACAAACATACTATTAGAAACATCAAATGTTAAATTTTCTGATGGTATAACATTTGTGACATACAATTTATATTATATTGGTCGAATTGTAAATATGGGATAGGCATGGGCCTTTTAACCCGGAAAGGAGGAAGTTGATTTTCTTGTTCCCGCACATCATGCAAAAAACTCTAGTAGGATATCCCTCCAAACCGAATTGTCCTCCAACATAAAACTTTGCACGCACAAGACACTTCTACTTTTCTATACAACAAAAGTTTATTGAATTTTAAGGAACCACTCACTATGAGTAGGCACTTCGTGTGGAGGACATATGGTCTTGAACCCTGGACCGTAGAACAATTATTCTATGATATATTTTCTATTAATACATGAAATATACATTATTTACAAGCATAAGATTGTCTGCCACTGTCCAACACTAGTTTTTTTATAACATAAAAACAATGATAGGAACTTAAGACAAGGAAGAGTCTATCTAAGAATGAAGCGAACTAATGATTTGTTTCCTTTGGTTGTGTGTGTGACTAGTAAAAAGGTCTTGCTTGAGCTTAATTCTCCAAGATCTGATACTTGGAGCTTCATTTCTGAAGATGACTCCAATTCTCTACATCCAAATGTTCCAACAAACCATGATAATAATGTCCATTGCGATGTTCTTGGGGAGGATTTTATGCATAATTGTGACCTCATCAAATAATGAAATACCCCTGGGCTTCTAAGGTGCTAAGGTCGACCAACAACCCTAAGCAAAAGTATAGTCCCATATAAGATGCATGAGGTTTTCCTCACAATTATCATTGCACAAAGCAAAGTTGTAATTAGGGATATGGAAAGGTTTCCTTTTGAGTAAGCCTCTCGTGCTAACTTTGTCATACAGAGCTAACCAGAAGAAAAACTTGTGTCTGATTATGCTTGCACTTTTCCAAATCCATTTGAAGATGCAATGAGAAGTTGAAGTTCCCATGAATTTTGTGTACATGTGATTTGCAGAGTAGTTATTTCCTTTCCAATTGTAGTTCCATCTATCGTGTCCATTAGCATCTTCCATCTGTTCAAGTAATATGCTAACATAGAGGAATTAGTTATGTGCTTGTACGGATAATGGTCTATGAAAGCATTCTGCAAAATCTTGTTCCCTTTTCATATGATATACTAATTTCCCAGGGAGTAGAGCAAAGGAATGTAGCTCTAGGAATTACAGTGACAATGATTGGCCATGCCAATTGTCTTCCCAGAATAGAGTAGACTTCCCTGATTTTATAGTGCATCTGGCCACTTCTTTGAATAGTGGGATCAGTTTTAGGAGAGCTTTCCACCAAAAAGATCCTTCTAATTTTCTAACAGATGGGCCTTCAGAATAGTATATGTTTCCCAAATCATATGCACCCAATGCAAATCAGCATGGTTGAAGAACTTGTGTAGATTTTTTTATCAAGAGGGCTTTGTCCTGAGTGGCCAAACTCAGAACTCCTAATCCACCATGTGTTTTGGGTTTACACACCTTATCCCAGGCAATCAGGGCAATTCTAGATTCATATGAGCCATCTTTTTTTCCATAGGAAATGTATGAAGTATTTATTAATCTTCTCAACAACTCCCAAAGAAATGGCCGGGCTGCACATAAAAAATGTGGGGAGTGATGTGTACACAAATTTGATTAGTGGCAATCTGCCATCATAGGAAACTAAAGTTGAGTAGACATAGATTCTTCTTTCAATTATTTGCATCACGGCAGAAAAGTGTTGAATTTTAAGTTTATGAGTGCTCAGAGGAAGACCCTAGATATGTAAAAGCAAAATATCCAAGTTGGCACCCGAACGTGTTTGTGATTTGTTCCATATTATCAGCTCCCACATTAATTGGAATGACCACTAATTTGTTGTAATTAACCTTAAGGCCTATTTGGGAAGCAAAATGAAGGAGCAAATTTCTGATCTGGGATACTTGAGTGATGTCAACTGGAAGGACGAGAACTGTGTCATCAGCATATTGCATTACAGGGAAATCTGGGCATGAATTGACTTGCAAAGGAGCAGAAATAATGTTGTTTCTCATGGCTTCATTTGCAATTTATTGGATAAATCCAATCCTAGAACAAAGAGTAAGGGTGATAAGTGATCTCCATGTCTAACTACTCTCTTACAATGGAAGATCTTTCCTGGAACTCCATTAAGTAGTACTACAGAGGTTCTAGAGGGAAAATATTCTTTGCATCCAACTAATCCAAGTATATCCAAAGCCTCTAGCTCTCATTACTTTTAGCATGAACTCATTGTCAACTAAATGAAAAGCTTTCTCAAAGTCCAATTTCAGAATGATGATCTCTTGCTTAGATTGATGGAACTGGTGAAGGTATTCAAAAGCCCAAGCCAGACAGTCTTTGGATCTATCTTTTAAGAATCCATATTGATTAATGTGAGCCAAATTGTCGTCGTTTACTCATGACACTAGCCATGGGTAGGCTAAACATGAGTGGTGTGAACCGAAGGACACCGGCGGGCTCCGGGAACGGGAATGGTACAAGAGAGATGGACGCACGATGTACCCAGGTTCAGGGCTCTCCGTTGGAGATAATACCCCTAGTCCTACCAGAATGGTTGATGAACCAGAGAGATTACAGTGTGCTCCTGGAGCGGCTCGACGAAGGAGGAGGAAGGAGCAGCCGGCTCGCGTCTACCTCTCCTGTATGGGGGTGTGTGTATGTGGTTGGCCGACCCTGTGCATGGAGGGGGATCGGGGGGGTTTTATAAACGAATCCACCGACCTACAATATGGATAAAGGTACATAAGAGGGACCCGCCTGGCAGCCTCGCTGGCTGGCCAGGGGCCCCATAGTAGACTAGTCTTGTCGTTGGAGGGGCCCGCCGGCTGCAAGGTCCCATCTGGACATGGGAACCGTCGGCCAGCCAATGGAGCTCTCGCGTGAGGCTCATGCAGGACACGTGTGGTACGTCCAGCGTCGTCTTGTGAGATTCGTCATGGGTCGCCGGTACGACCGTCTCCATTGTTACCATGCCAAGCTTGGTAATGGAGTGGGTGTTGGCGGGCTGGTACTGTGCTGGGTTGACGTATCGGAGCCGGAGTAGGTCAGCGGCATGACCGCTGACACTATACCTGCCGTGCGCCTCAACCTTGTACTTGTGCTGACGTGTATTCACCTTTAAACATAGGGTCCCATCTCAGTCTAGGACCTGATGTGACTGGGGCTCCCTAGTCGGCTAGCGGCCTCGCTAGCCGGCCCTAGAGTTGCCATGTCGCCCCTAGCCGGCAGGTGCTTCCTAGCCGGCTAGATGGGTGGACGTCTCGCCCCTAGCCAACAGGCGCTTCCTAGCCGTCCAGGAGGAGTTGGCCGTATGGAGGAAGTTGATGATTCCTTTATACTTGTACGCAAAGGAGTAGGTTCGATGAGCCTACCCCGGGGTTATCCCCTTGTCAGTAGTCCCCGAAGCAGGGGAGGTTAGCCGCCTCGAGGCGGAGGGCCTCGCCTGCTTGAATTCCTTGTTGATGCCCTTCATGGATCGCTTGCTACAGGAGGCGTCGAGTTGGAAGCTGACTGGCTTCCAACGGACGCCTCGGCTTCGCTGCGGTCAACACCGCAGCGCCAAGTGCCAGGCCCCGGGCCTGACATCATGTTTATCTGCGCGGATGACGGGATGGGGCCTGCGCCCTGGGTCCCGCCACGACGCCACCTCGGCCCTCGCGCACGCGGATCTTCTAAGGATTGCTCCGCGACGGTTGGGCTCTGAGGAGTGTAAATGTCCGTGTCATAATTGGAGGAGGTGGGGATCGTGCGCACCGGATCCCCCCATGATCTCTTGAGGGTTTAAATGGCGTGCAGAGGTATCAAGGAGGCTACTCGGCCCCTTCTTGCCTCGCACGAATGCCCCTTCCTTCCCTGAGCAACAGAAAGAAGAGAGCGCTGCTCGCCTTCGCCGTTGTTCGAGCTGTCGCCGTCGTTCGACACCACGACTCTGCCTCAGTCCTCGCCGCCACCGCCATGTCTAGTGATACGTCTCCATCGTATCTACTTTTCCAAACTCTTTTGCCCTTGTTTTGGACTCTAATTTGCATGATTTGAATGGAACTAACCTGGACTGACGCTGTATTCAGCAGAATTGCCTTGGTGTTGTTTTTGTGCAAAAAAGAAAGTTCTCACAACGTCCTGAAAATTTACGGAGAATATTTCTAGAAAATATGAAAAATACCCGCGCAAAGATCCATCGGAGGGGATGGGCCAGTGGGCCACAAGCCCTGTAGCCGCCACCCCTGGCGGCGGCTAGAAAGCTTGTGGGGGCCCACGTGGCTCTCTCGCCCCCAATCTTAGCTCTACAAATTCACTTTCGACCCAGAAAAAATAAGAAGAGAAGATTTCGTCGCGTTTGCGATACGGAGGCGCCGCCACATCCTATTCTTCATCTGGAGGGCAGATCTGGAGTCCGTTTTGGGCTCCGGAGAGGGGAAATCGTCTCCATCGTCATCATCAACCTTCTTCCCTCTCCAATTCCATGAAGCTCTTCATCGTTCATGAGTAATCTATTCGTAGGCTCGCTAGGCGGTGATGAGTAGGATGAGATATATCATGTAATCGAGTTAGTTTTGACGGGGATTGATCCCTAGTATCCACTATGTTCTGAGATTGATGTTGCTACTACTTTGCCATGATTAATGCTTGTCACTAGGGCCCGAGTGCCATGATTTCAGATCTGAAATTATTATGTTGTCACCAATATATGTGTGTTTTAGATCCAATCTTGCAAGTTGTAGTTACCTACTATGTGTTATGATCCGGCAACCCCGGAGTGACAATAACCGGAACCACTCCCAGTGATGACCATAGTTTGAGGAGTTCATGTGTTCACCAAGTGCTAATGCGTTGGTCCAGTTCTTTATTAAAAGGAGAACCTTAATATCCCATAGTTTCCTTTTGGACCCCGCTGCCATGGGAGGGATGGACAATAGATGTCATGCAAGTTCTTTTCCCTAAGCACGTATGGCGACACACGAAATTCATGCCTACAACACATTGACGAACGGGAGCTAGCCACTTATCTCTCCGTGTTATAACCTTTGCATGATGAATATCATCCAAACAAATCACCGACCCATTGCCTACGAGTTTTTCCCACTGCTGCTGTTACTTGTTTTGCTCTGCTGCTGTTACTTGCTGTTGTTGCTACTTGTTACTGTTGCTACTTTGCTGTTGATACTTTGCTTGCAGATATTAATCTTTCAGGTGTGGTTGAATCTGACACATTCAGCTGCTAATACTTGAGAGTATCCTCTCACTTACTTTTGGCGAATCAACAAATTTGGGTTGAATACTCTACCCTCGAAAACTGCCTCGATCCCATGCGCTGGTGGGTAATTGCAAGACAATTTCTAATTGTTGAGCAATCGAGAATAGCAGTCGTCTAGCCATTGCTAGAGATTGCCAATCAGCATTTTTCTAGCGCCGTTGCCGGGGAGGTATTGCTATATTGTTTGAGTTACTTGGGATTTATATCTGCTGATCACTATGAAGAATCTGAAGGATCCGAAAACCAAAGTCTTGCCCTCAACTACGAGGGGAGGTAAGGAACTCCCATCTAGCTCTGCACTTGATTCACCTTCAGTTATGAGTAAGTTTGCGACATCACCTCCTGCTAGAAATCTTGATATGTCGCGTGTGCTTGATGATGCTTATGATACTTCTTTGCGTGATACTACTAGAGATGCTATGCCTGATACTGCTTTGCCTGATACTGCTAGAGATGCTATGCCTGATGATGCTAGAGATGCTATTATGCCTGATGATGCTATGCTTGATACTGCTAGAGATACTACTTTGCCTGATGTTCCACTAGGGGTATTCCTTGATGCTCATATTGCTAGAGTTACTGCCAATGCTCGTGATGCTTCTGAAACTGCCGATACTATTGAGTTAGAACCTGCTTTTGCTCCTGCTAGATCTATCTCTCCTAGATATGAATTGCCTGATATACCTGAGGGTTATGTTATGGAGGGAGAGATAGCTGAGGATTTTCTTGCGTGTAAGGATGCCTATGACTCTGAGAAATTACTTCTCAAGTGGAAGGAAAAGCTCTAAAAGCTAGGATGAAATACGACCCGAAGTTTGCCACTTCACCTATTTTTATCACCGATAAGGATTATGAATTCTCTGTCGACCCTGAGATAATCTCTCTGGTCGAATCTGACCCTTTCCACGGTTATGAGTCTGAGACGGTCGTAGCCCATCTTACCAAACTACACGATATAGCCACCCTTTTCACTAGTGAGGAGAAGATCCGCCACTACTATATCCTTAAGATGTTTCCTTTCTCTCTAAAGGATGACGCTAAAGCCTGGTTCACCTCTCTTGCTCCTGGATGTGTGAGTAGTCCCCAGGATATGGTCTATTACTTCTGTGAGAAATATTTCCCTGCCCATAAGAAGCAAGCTGCCTTGCAGGAAATATACAACTTTTCTCAACTCCAAGAAGAGAGTCTCCCACAAGCTTGGGGGGGGCTCGTCCAGCTACAGAATGCTTTGCTTGATCACCCTCTTAAGAAGAACGAGATACTTTATATCTTATATAACGGACTTACCGATGCCTCTAGAGACCACCTAGATAGTTCTGCCGGTTGTGTTTTTAGGGAACGAACTGTAGAACAAGCTGAGACCCTACTGAATAACATCTTGATCAACGATAATGCTTGGACTATTCCCAAACCACCTCCTAAGCCAACTCCTAAGAAAAGAGGTATTCTATTCCTCAGTCCCGAGGATATGCAAGAAGCCAAGAAATCTATGCAAGAGAAAGGCATTAGATCTGAAGATGTCAAAAATCTACCACCTATCAAAGAGATCCATGGTCTCGATAACCCGATACAAGTAGTAGAAGTGAATTCTCCGCGTAGGTTTGATGAGAGTGATATTCCTTTTGATAAACATGCTAGCCTATGCTTTGATGAATTTGACAACTTTGTTGCCAAACAACAGAGTTTCAATGATTATGTTAGCACACATTTGGAACAAAGTACTCGTATGCTTAGCCATTTAAGTGCTTGTGTAGACAGAAATGTCAATGCTCTGAAGCTTCTGAGTAAACATGCCTCTATGATTACTACTCAGGTAGAACAAGTACTTAAAGCTCATAATGACTTGCTCAATGAATTAAATGACAACTCTGTCAGAGTCATTACTAGAGGAGGCAAAATGACTCAGGAACCTTTGTATCCTGAAGGTCATCCTAAGAGAATTGATCAAGATTCTCAAGGAATTAATGCTGATACAACCAGTCATCCTAAGGAGAAGAAGAAGGATGATAGAAACCTACATGCTAGTTCACCAAATACTGTCACACGTGAAGAACCTAATGATATTTCTGCGTCTCATGCAGAAACACAATCTGGTGATGAACATGAACCTGGTGACAATATGGACATCGATGTTCATAATAATGCTCAACCTAGCAATGATGAGGATGTGGAGATTGAACCTATGGTTAATCCTGATAACCCACAACCTAAGAGATACGATAAGAATGACTTCACTGCTAGGAAGCATGGTAAAGAAAGGGAGCCATGTGTTCAGAGATCTATGCCCTTTCCTCCTAAGCCATCCAAGAAAAAGGATGATGAGGATTTTGAGCGCTTCGTTGGGATGATAAGACCCGTCTTTCTGCAGACGCGGTTAACTGATATGCTCAAGATGTCTCCGTATGCCAAGTACATGAAAGATATCGTGACTAATAAATGGAAGATACCAGATCTTGAGATCTCCACCATGCTTGCCAATTACACTTTCAAAGGTGGAACTCCTAAGAAACTTGGTGATCCCGGAGTGTCCACTATACCTTGCTCCATTAAAGGAAACTATGTAAGAACTGCCTTATGTGACCTTGGAGCCGGTGTTAGTGTTATGCCACTCTCTCTTTATCGTAGACTTGAGTTGGATAAGTTGACACCCACTGAAATTTCTCTGCAAATGGCCGACAAATCAACTGCTTTCCCTATCGGCATTTGCGAGGATGTGCCTGTTGTGGTTGCTAACACCACTATCTTATCAGACTTTGTTATCTTGGATATTCCCGAAGGACGATGCCATGGCTGTCATCCTCGGAAGACCCTTTTTAAACACTGCAGGGGCTGTTATAGATTGCAACAAAGGCAATGTCACTTTCCATGTCAACGGTAATGAGCATACAGTGCACTTTCCGAAGAAACGATATCAAGTACATTGCATCAATGCTATCGAAAAGACTTCATCGATTCTTATTGGGAGCTTTGAATGCCCTATTCCTCGTGTCAAGATGAAGTATGATTTTCTTGTTGGGGAGATACATATCTCCATTGAGGTGACTTAGTGGCTATTCGAAAATTCTCCGTTCTCTCTTGCGATTCGAGAAGGTTTTGTCATGATGACTTGATCAACCCCATTGACGGATTTCTTTCGATGACGATGAAATGGATGAATCAAAGAGTCACATACCTCTGTTTTGAGTTTTCATTTTCTGTCGCTTAGAAGAAAAATGATAGTTTTAGTTTAGTTTTTCCTGTTTTCTGTTTTACCGTCCCGGAGAAAAATACCCTGAAAATAAAAGTTCTTCGATGGTCGTGAAAATTTAGTATGATTTTCTCTGGAATATTTGAAAAATATTGGGCCTGAGAGCTGGCCTGGGGGCCAGACCAGTGGGCCACAAGCCCTGCTGCTGCCGCCCCCCTAGTGGCGGCTAGCAAGCTTGTAGGGCCCACAGGGACCCCCTTCACTCATTCCAGCTCCCATCCTCTTCTTCCACCTCCAGAAAAAATTGTTTCGCACCTCAAAGCCGTGTTCTTACTCATTTGGCTGTGATTTTCAATCTCCTTGCTCAAAGCACCATTCTCTGAACCGTTTTGGGGGAATTACTCCTTGGTAAGTGACGTCAGCTGTGCTTCCCTGGCAATGGCTCCAGAAAAGGGCTGATCCTGCAATCTCTAGCGTTAGCTAGACGAATGCTTATAACAAGAAACCTTCTCCTGCAATGGCACCAGAAGAATGCTGATAGCACTCCCCGACAATGAGACTGGAAGAATGTTGTTGATGGCCCACCAGCGCGTGGATTCACAACAATTTTTGAGGGTAGAGTATTCGACCCAATTTGTTGGTTTACCAGTCGGGAGGTGAGAGTATACTCTCAAGTATTAGCAGCTGAATTTGTCAGATTCAACCACACCTGAAAGATTAGTATCTGCAAGCACAATAGTAACATCAAAGTAGCGAGTAACGATAGTGTAACGAGCAATAGCAGTGGCAAGGAACAATAGTAGTGACAACAGTAGCAAGTAGCAACAGTAGCAAGCGACAGTAGTAGCAACAGTAGTAGCAGCAGCAGAGCAAGACAAGTAACAACAGTAGTAGGACAAACTCGTAGGCAATGGGTCGATGATTTGTTTGGATGATATTCATCATGCAACAACTATAACACGGAGAGATATGTGGCTAGCTCCCGTTCGTCAATGTGATGTAGGCATGCATTCCGTGTGCCGTCATACGTGCTTAGGGAAAAGAACTTGCATGACATCTATTGTCCATCCCTCCCGTGGCAGCGGGGTCCAAAAGGAAACTACGAGATATTTAGGTTCTCCTTTTAATAAAGAACCGGACCAACGCATTAGCACTTGGTGAACACATGAACTCCTCAAACTATGATCATAACCGGGAGTGGGTCTGGTTATTGTCACTCCGGGGTTGCCAGATCATAACACATAGTAGGTAACTACAACTTGCAAGATCGGATCTAAAACACACATGTATAGGTGACAACATAATAATTTCAGATCTGAAATCATGGCACTCGGGCCCTAGTGACAAGCATTAAGCATGGCAAAGTAGTAGCAACATCAAATCTCAGAACATAGTGGATACTAGGGATCAATCCCCATCAAAACTAACTCGATTACATGATAGATCTCATCCTACTCATCACCGCCCAGCGAGCCTATGAATAGATTACTCACGAACGACGAAGAGCTTCATGGAATTGGAGAGGGAAGAAGGTTGATGATGACGATGGCGACAATTTCCCCTCTTCGGAGCCCAAGACGGACTCCAGATCTGCCCCCCAGATGAAGAACAGGTGGTGGCGGCGCCTCCGTATTGAAAACGCGACGAAAACTTCTCTTTTTGTTTTTTCTGGGATGAAAGACAACTTATAGAGCTGGAGTTGGGGGTGGCAGGTGCCTGTGGGCCCCACAAGCCTGGCCATCACCCCCAGGGGTTTTGGTGGCGGAGCAGGGGCTTGTGGCCCACTGGCCCACCCCCTGAGGTGGAACTTGGCGCAGATATTTTTGATATTTTCCAAAACTGCTCCCCGTAAATTTTCAGGACGTTTGGAGAACTTTGATTTTTGCACAAAAGTAACACCAAGGCAATTCTGCTGAAAACAACGTCAGTCCAGGTTAGTTCCATTAAAATCATGCAAATTATAGTCCAAAACAAGGGCAAAAGAGTTTGAAAAAGTAGATACGTTGGAGACGTATCAACTCCCCCAAGCTTAAAACCTTGCTTGTCCTCAAGCAACTCAGTTGACAAACTGAGAGAGAAAGAAAAACTTTGACAAACTCTGTTTGATCTTGTTGTTGCAAGTATGTCTAACTCATAACCAAAATTTCAGCAAGATTATAAGTTAACCACATAAGAAAATGACACAAAGGTCTCACGATAAACTAATATCAATGGCATAATCAGCTAACGAGCAAATAATAATGAGTTTCAAATACCAACACTTCAATCAAAACAAGCATGAAGCAATATGAATAGGTGGTATCACGCTAGCTCTTTCTGAGACCGCAAAACATAAATGCAGAGCACTTTCAAAGATCAAGGGCTGACTAAACATTGTAATTCATAGCAACGAAGATCCAGTCATAGTCATACTCAATATCAATCAAAAGCAAAGCATAAAAATGACACATGTGCTCTCTAATTGGTGCTTATATAAGAGGAGGATGACTCAACAGGAAAATAAATAGACAGTCCCTTCGCAGAGGGAAGCATTGATTTGCAGAGGTGCCAGAGATCAAGCTTTGAAAACAGAGATAATAATTTTGGGTGGAATGCTTTCATTGTCAATGCAATGACAAAGAGTTCTCAATATCTTCCATGCTACTCATGCTATAGGCGGTTCCCAAACAGAAAAGTAAAGTCTTAACTCGCCCACCACCAATCAATCACACTCCACAGCTAGTCGAACCTCGGGTACTGTCCATACCAACATCAATCCAGGGGAGTCTTGTTTTCCAGTTATGTTTTCGATTTAAGCATGGAACTAGGCATCCCAAATACCGGCCCCTTTCTCGTGAAGGACTGTGAATAAACACATGTCAAGGATAACACTCCTAGCATGGAAGATACCAATAGCCCTCTGTCACCACATGAGCGGTTCGGGCATGCAAAACGGATTTATTTCTTGAAGGTTTAGAGAATGGCACATGCAAATTTACTTGGAACGACAGGTAGATACCGCAAATAGGTAGGTATGGTGGACTCTCATGGAAAAACTTTTTGGTTCATGGAAGTGGATGCACAAGTAGCATTCCTGCTTAGTACAAGTGAAGGCTAGCAAAATACTGGGAAGCGACCAACTAGAGAGCGACAACAGTCATCAAGATGCAATGAGTTTGACTAACATTGAATGCAAGCATGAACAGGATATAAATCACCATGAATACGAACATCATAGAGGCTATGTTGATTTTATTTCAACTACATGCATGAACATGCGCCAAGTCAAGCCACTTGAAACATTCAAAGGAGAATACCATCCTATCATACTACATCAAAGTCATCTCAAAATCTATGTTGGCAATCAAGACAAACCATTATAAGCTCTGAGCTAAATAAGCATGGCATCAGAAACTATGATCTCTAAGTTGTCATTGCAAACATGGTTCTCTCACAACAAAGCTAAATCTGGGTCGACAAGCTAGTCATATTTACAAAAACAAAATAGATAGAGTTCATACCAGCTTTTTAGTCTCAGTCACTTCATCATATATCATCATTGTTGCCTTTCATTTGCACGATCGAACGATGTGAACAATAATAAGCGCAATGGACTAAGCTGAATCTGCAGGCAAACACAAAGGAGAAGACAAAATAATATGGCTCTTTGAAAGCTAAACAGGTAAGCATGTAAGAACCACTAAGCATTGTAACCAATATCTTCTACCTTGACACAAAGAAAAAGAAAACTATTTACATGGGAAAGCTCCCAACAAGCAAAAGAAGAAAGAAAAATCTTTTTGGGTTTTCTCAAAAGGAAACAAAACAAGAAAACAAGAAAACGAAAAGAAACGAGCATGGATAATACATTGGCAAAGTGTAAACACCGGCTAACAAAGCGAAAGCATAAGCATGAATGTAAAGTCGGTGAGAACACGTACTCCCCCAAGCTTAGGATTTTGGCCTAGCTTGGTCTAGTCCCATGGATGATCCTGGCGAAACCCAAAGTCATAATGGGTGTTAGACGGGAATGCTGCAGCCACTGCCTGAATAGCTGCCTCACGAAGTTGAGCAGTAGTCGCCTCCCTCTCATACTCCTCTGCCTCTCCTATGGTTATGTAGTATCTTCGTTTAACCTGAAAGTCAAAGAAAGCAGGAGCAGGAAGGGTAAAATGGAAAACACGCTGCCGGTTAAATATCAAGCGGTATAGGAGGGATCCATGATCTCTCTCAAGGAACTCGTAGCGTGTTAGAGCGACACGATCAAGGTAGGCTGTACGGAGAGGAGGGTCTTCTGGACGGATGGGTACTCCAAGAAAATTTGCTAAGCGTGTAGCATAAACTCCACCAAAGAAATCCCCCTCACTGTCATTTTTATTCAGCCTCCTGTCACCTGTTACTGTGCTCTTAAGGATACTAAGGTCGAAAGCGCATAGGTGACAATGTGCACCCTTGCCGTTAATGCACCTACCTATGAAGAGGGCAAGGTAGTGCAAGGCAGGGAAATGGATGCTTCCTATGGTGGCTAGCGTGATATCTCTGGTTTCTCCCACAGTTATATTGGAGACAAAGTCTATGACCGAAGACTTAGGAGGCTCAATAACACTACCTCCATCGAGTATCTTGCAAATCCTATTGAAATCTCCCAGATCCACGGTATAGGATTTATCGTACAGATCAAATAGTATGGATGATTCATGCCCAACTAAAAATTTAAATCTACGCACGAAAGAGGCAGTGAGCATAGCATACTGTTCACATTTATCTGAGAGGAATTCTTCTAACCCGGCATTGCGGACAAGTGCATCGAACTCATCCTTGAAGCCTGCTTCGATCATGAACTCATCGGAAGGCCATTCACATGGTTGAACCGGTGCGCCCCTTAGTTGAAAAGGTTCGGGCTCCCGAAAGGAGAGACGAGGACCCTTCTTACTTGAGGAACCACCATGAAACTTCCTCCTGAAAATAATTTCCTTTGCTGAAATTTTTGAAGTTCAAGAGAAAAGTGAATAAAGACCCACCACACCTTGTAGCAACTACTTCTACTAGTGCCTAGAGACCGTATCACGCGCTAAAACTACTTGGGACCAGCTAAAATCAACTTTTCTAGCTCAAGAACAGGGTCACGAAGGTAGCAAGAATTCGTGAAGGATAAAGCACTAGAGCAAAAACTAATTGGACCAATGGAGGAATCACTTACCAAGGAGTAATTTCCCCAAAACAGTTCGGAGAATGGTGCTTTGAGCAAGGAGATCGAAAATCACAGCCAAATGAGCAAGAACACGGGTTTGAAGTGCGAAACAATATTTTTCTGGAGGTGGAAGAAGAGGCTGAGAGCTGGAATGATTGGAGGGGGTGCCTGTGGGCCCCACAAGCTTGCACCCCGCCACCACGGGGGTAGGTGGCGGTGGGGGGGCTTGTGGCCCACTGGTCAGGCCCCCTGACTAGCTCTCAGGCCCAGAAATTTTCAAAAATTCCAGAAAAAATCATACTAAATTTTCAGGACCATCGGAGAACTTTTATTTTCGAGGTATTTTTCTCCGGGACGCTAAAACAGAAAATAGGAAAAGCTAAACTAATTCCATCATTTTTCTTCTAAGCAACAGAAAATGAAGACTCAAAACAGAGGTATGTGACTCTCTGATTCATCCGTTTCATGGCCATCGGAAGAAATCCGTCAATGGGGTTGATCAAGTCCTTATGACAAAACCTTCTCGAATCGCAAGAGAGAACGGAGAATTTTCGAATAGCCACTAAGTCACCTCAATGGGGATATGTATCTCCCCAACAAGCAAATCATACTTCATCTTGACACGAGGAATAGGGCATTCAAAGCTCCCAATGAGAATCGATGAAGTCTTTTCGATAGCATTGATGCAATGTACATGATATCGTTTCTTCGTAAAATGCACTGTGTGCTCATTACCATTGACATGGAAAGTGACATTGCCTTTGTTGCAATCTATAACAGCCCTTGCGGTGTTTAAAAAGGGTCTTCCGAGGATGATAGCCATGGCATCGTCCTCGGGAATATCCAAGATAACAAAGTCTGTTAAGATAGTGGTGTTAGCAACCACAACAGGCACATCCTCGCAAATGCTGATAGGAAAAGCAGTTGATTTGTCGGCCATTTTCAGAGAAATTTCAGTGGGTGTCAACTTATCCAACTCAAGTCTACAATAAAGAGAGAGTGGCATAACACTAACACCGGCTCCAAGGTCACAGAAGGCAGTTCTTACGTAGTTTCCTTTAATGGAGCAAGGTATAGTGGGCACTCCGGGATCACCAAGTTTCTTAGGAGTTCCACCTTTGAAAGTGTAATTGGCAAGCATGGTGGATATCTCAAGATCTGGTATCTTCCGTTTATTAGTCACGATATCTTTCATGTACTTGGCATACGGAGACATCTTGAGCATATCAGTTAACCGCATCTGCAGAAAGACGTGTCTTATCATCTCAACGAAGCGCTCAAAATCCTCATCATCCTTTTTCTTGGATGGCTTAGGAGGAAAGGGCATAGGTCTATGAACCCATGGCTCTCTTTCTTTACCATGCTTCCTAGTAGTAAAGTCATTCTTGTCGTATCTCTTAGGTTGTGGATTATCAGGATTAACCGTAGGTTCAATCTCCACATCCTTGTCATGGCTAGGTTGAGCATTATTATGAACATCACTGTTCATATTGTCACCAGGTTCATGTTCATCACCTGATTGTGTTTCTGCATCAGACGCAGAAATATCATTAGGTTCTTCAGGTGTGATAGTATTTGGTGAACTGGCGTGCAGGTTTCTATCACCCTTCTTCTTCTCCTTAGGATGACTAGGTGTATCAACATTGATTCCTTGAGAATCTTGACCAATTCTCTTAGGATGACCTTTAGGATACAAAGGTTCCTGAGTCATTTTGCCTCCTCTAGTAATGACTCTGACAGAGTTGTCATTTAATTCATTGAGCAAGTCATTCTGAGCTTTAAGTACTTGTTCTACCTGAGTAGTAATCATAGAGGCATGTTTACTCAGAAGCTTCAGAGCATTGACATTTCTGTCTACACAAGCACTTAAATGGCTAAGCATACGAGTACTTTGTTCCAAATGTCTGCTAACATAATCATTGAAACTCTGTTGTTTGGCAACAAAGTTGTCAAATTCATCAAAGCATAGGCTAGCATGTTTATCAAAAGGAATATCACTCTCATCAAACCCACGCAGAGAATTCACTTCTACTACCTGTATCGGGTTATCGAGACCGTGGATCTCTTCGATAGGTGGTAGATTTTTGACATCTACAGATTTAATGCCTTTCTCTTGCATAGATTTCTTGGCTTCTTGCATATCTTCGGGACTGAGGAATAGAATACCTCTTTTCTTAGGAGTTGGCTTAGGAGGTGGTTCGAGAATAGTCCAAGCATTATCGTTGATCAAGAGGTTATTCAGTAGAGTCTCAGCTTGTTCTATAGTTCGTTCCCTAAAAACACAACCGACACAACTATCTAGGTAGTCTCTAGAGGCATCGGTAAGTCCGTTATAGAGGATATCAAGTATCTCGTTCTTCTTGAGAGGGTGATCAGGCAAAGCATTCTGTAGCTGGATGAGCCTCCCCCAAGCTTGTGGAAGACTCTCTTCTTGGAGTTGAGCAAAGTTGTATATCTCCTGCAAGGCAGCTTGCTTCTTATGGGCAGGGAAATATTTCTCACAGAAGTAATAGACCATCTCCTGGGGACTACGCACACATCCACGAGCAAGAGAGGTCAACCAGGCTTTAGCATCATCCTTTAGAGAGAAAGGAAACAACTTAAGGATGTAGTAGTGACGGATCTTCTCCTCATTAGTGAAAAGGTTGGCTATTTCGGATAGTTTGGCAAGATGGGCTATGACCGTGTCGGACTCATAACCGTGAAAAGGATCAGATTCGACTAGAGAGATTATCTCAGGGTCGACAGAGAATTCATAATCCTTATCGGTGACAAAGATAGGCGAAGTGGCAAACTTCGGGTCATTTTTCATCCTGACTTCACGAGATTTTTCCTTCCACTTGAGAATTAATTTCTCAGCGTCATAGGCATCCTTACACGCAAGAAAATCCTCAGCTATCTCTCCCTCCATAACGTAACCCTCAGGTATATCAGGCAATTCATATCTAGGAGAGCTAGATCTAGCAGGAGCAAAAGCAGGTTCTATCTCAATAGCATCGGTAGTTTCAGAAGCATCACGAGCATTGGCAGTAACTCTAGCAATATGAGCATCAAGGAACACTCCTAGTGGAAGAGGCAAAGGAGCATCTCTAGCAGTATCAAGCATAACATCATCACGCAAAGCAGCATCTCTAGCATCATCAGGCAAAGCAGTATCAAGCATAGCATCTCTAGCAGTATCAGGCACATCTCTAGCAGTATCAAGCATAGCATCTCTAGCAGTATCAGGCATAGTATCAAGCATAGTATCATCAGCCATAGTATCAAGCATAGCATCTCTAGCAGTAGTATCACAAGCATCATCAAGCACAGGCGACATATCAAGATTTCTAGCAAGAGGTGATGTCGCAAACTTACTCATAACTGAAGGTGAATCAAGTGTAGAGCTAGATGGAAATTCCTTACCTCCCCTCGTAGTTGAGGGCAAGACCTTGGTCTTCGGATCCTTCAGATTCTTCATAGTGATCAGCAGATATAAATCCCAAGTAACTCAGAGAATATAACAATACCTCCCCAGCAACGGCGCCAGAAAAATGCTGACGTCAGCTGTGCTTCCCTGGCAATGGCTCCAGAAAAGGGCTGATCCTGCAATCTCCGGTGTTAGCTAGACGAATGCTTATAACAACAAACCTTCTCCCGCAACGGCACCAGAAGAATGCTGATAGCACTCCCCGGCAATGAGACTGGAAGAATGTTGTTGATGGCCCACCAGCGCGTGGGTTCACAGCAGTTTTCAAGGGTAGAGTATTCGACCCAATTTGTTGGTTTACCAGTCGGGAGGTGAGAGTATACTCTCAAGTATTAGCAGCTGAATTTGTCAGATTCAACCACACCTGAAAGATTAGTATCTGCAAGCACAGTAGTAACAGCAAAGTAGTGAGTAACGGCAGTGTAACGAGCAATAGCAGTGGCAAGGAACAACAGTAGTGACAGCAGTAGCAAGTAGCAACAGTAGCAAGCGACAGTAGTAGCAACAGTAGTAGCAGCAACAGAGCAAGACAAGTAACAGTAGTAGTAGGACAAACTCGTAGGCAATGGGTCGGTGATTTGTTTGGATGATATTCATCATGCAACATCTATAACACGGAGAGATATGTGGCTAGCTCCCGTTCGTCAATGTGATGTAGGCATGCATTCCGTGTGTCATCATACGTGCTTAGGGAAAAGAACTTGCATGACATCTATTGTCCATCCCTCCCGTGGCAGCGGGGTCCAAAAGGAAACTACGGGATATTAAAGTTCTCCTTTTAATAAAGAACCGGACCAACGCATTAGCACTTGGTGAACACATGAACTCCTCAAACTATGATCATCACCGGGAGTGGTTCCGGTTATTGTCACTCCGGGGTTGCCGGATCATAACACATAGTAGGTAACTACAACTTGCAAGATCGGATCTAAAACACACATATATTGGTGACAACATAATAATTTCAGATCTGAAATCATGGCACTCGGGCCCTTGTGACAAGCATTAAGCATGGCAAAGTAGTAGCAACATCAAATCTCAGAACATAGTGGATACTAGGGATCAATCCCCGTCAAACTAACTCGATTACATGATAGATCTCATCCTACTCATCACCGCCCGGCGAGCCTACAAATAGATTACTCACGAATGACGAAGAGCTTCATGGAATTGGAGAGGGAAGAAGGTTGATGATGAGGATGGCGACGATTCCCCCTCTCCGGAGCCCAAGACGGACTCCAGATCTGCCCTCCAGATGAAGAACAGGTGGTGGTGGCGCCTCCGTATCGAAAACACGACGAAAACTTCTCTTTTTATTTTTTCTGGGACGAAAGACAACTTATAGAGCTGGAGTTGGGGGTGGCAGGTGCCTGTGGGCCCCACAAGCCTGACCACCGCCACCTGGGGGGTGGTGGCGGAGCAGGGGCTTGTGGCCCACTGGCCCACCCCCTGAGGTGGAACTTGGCGCAGATATTTTTGATATTTTCCAAAAGTGCTCCCCGTAAATTTTCACGACGTTTGGAGAACTTTGATTTCTGCACAAAAATAACACCAAGGCAATTCTGCTGAAAACAACGTCAGTCCAGGTTAGTTCCATTCAAATCATGCAAATTATAGTCCAAAACAAGGGCAAAAGAGTTTGGAAAAGTAGATACGTTGGAGACGTATCAGTAAGTGACTCCTCCATTGGTCCAATTAGTTTTTGCTCTAGTGCTCTATCCTTCGCATATTCTTGCTACCTTGGTGACCCTGTTCTTGAGCTAGAAATGTTGATTTAGCTGGTCCCAAGTAGTTTTAGCGCGTGATACTGTCTCTAGGCACTAGTAGGAGTAGTTGCTACAAGGTGTGGTTGGTCTTCATTCACTTTTCTCTTGAACTTCAAAAATTTCACCAAAAGGAAATTATGTTCAGGAGGAAGTTTCATGGTGGTTCCACAAGTAAGAAGGGTCCCTGTCTTTCTTTTCGGGAGCCCGAACCTTATCAACTAAGGGATGCACCGGTACAACCATGTGAATGGCCTTCCGATGAATTCATGATCGAAGCAGGTTTCAAGGATGAGTTTGATACACTTGTCCGCAATGCCGGGTTAGAAGAATTCCTCTCAGATAAATGTGAACAGTATGCTATGCTCACTGCCTCTTTCATGCGTAGATTTAAATTTTCAGTTGGCCATGACTCATCCATACTGTTTGATCTGTATGATAAATCCTACGCCATGGATTTGGAGGATTTCAATAGGATTTGCAAGATACCCGATGGGGGTAGTATTAATTATCCTTCTAAGTCTTCGATCAGAGACTTTGTCTCCAGTATAACTATTGGAGAAACCAGAGATATCAAGCAAGCCACCATAGGAAGCATCCATTTCCCTGCCTTTCACTACTTTGCCCTCTTCATAGGTAGGTGCATTAACGGCAAGGGTGCACATTGTCACCTATGCGCTTCCGACCTTAGTATCCTTAAGAGCACGGTAATAGGTGACATGAGCTTCAATATGGGAGCTATAATAGCAAGGAGGCTGAATAATAATGCCATTGAGGGGGATTTCTTTGGTGGAATTTATGCTACACGCTTAGCAAATTTTCTTGGAGTATCCATCCGTTCAGAAGACCCTCCTCTCCGTACATTCTACCTTGAACGTGTCGCTCTAAAACGCTACCAGTTCCTTGAGAGGGATCATGGATCCCTCCTATACCGCTTGATATTTAACCGGGAGCGTGTTTTCCATATTACCCTTCCTGCTCCTGCTTTCTTTGACTTTTAGGTAAAATGAAGATACTACATAACCATAGGAGAGGCAGAGGAGTATGAGAGGGAGGCGACGGCTGCTCGACTTCGTGAGGCAGCTATTCAGGCAGTGGCTGCAGCACTCCCATATAACACCCATTATAATTTTGGGTTTCGCCAGGACCATCCATGGGAGTAGACCAAGCTAGGCCAAAAGCCTAAGCTTGGGGGAGTACGTGTTCTCACCGACCTTACATTCATGCTTATGCTTTCACTTTGTTAGCCGGTGTTTACACTTTGCCACTTTATTATCCATGCTAGTTTATTTTTGTTTTCTTGTTTTGTGTCCTTTTGAGAAAACCCCAAAATATTTTTCTTTCTTCTTTTGCTTGTTGGCAGCTTTCTCGTGTAAATAGTTTTCTTTTTCTTTGAGTCAAGGTAGAAGATATTGGTTACAATGTTTAGTGGTTCTTGCATGCTACCTGTTTAGCTTTCAAAGAGCCATATTACTTTGTCTTCTCCTTTGTGTTTGCCTGCAGATTCAGCTTATTCCAATGCACGAGCACTCTTATTATTGTTCACATCGTTCGATTGTGCAAGTGAAAGGCAATAATGATGATATATGATGAAGTGACTAAGACAGGAAAAGCTGGTATGAACTCTATCTATTTTGTTTTTGTAAATATGACTAGCTTGTCATCCTAGATTTAGCTTTGTTGTGAGAGAACCTTGTTTGCAATGACAACTTAGAGATCATAGTTTCTGATGCTATGCTTAAATTAGCTAGGAGCTTATAATGGTTTGTCTTGAATGCCAACATAGATTTTGAGATGACTATGATGTAGTATGGTAGGATGGTATTCTCCTTTGAATGATTCAAGTAGCTTGACTTGGCGCATGTTCATGCATGTAGTTGAAACAAAATCAACATAGCCTCTATGTTGTTCGTGTTCATGGTGATTTCTATCTTGTTCATGCTTGCATTCAATGTTAGTCAAACTCATTGCATCTTGATGACTGTTGTCGCTCTCTAGTTGGTCGCTTCCCAGTCTTTTGCTAGCCTTCACTCGTACTAAGCGGAATACCGCTTGTGCATCCACTTCCATAAACCCAAAAGTTTTTCCATGAGAGTTCAGCATACCTACCTATTTGCGGTATTTACGTGCCGTTCCAAGTAAATTTGCATGTGCCATTCTCTAAACCTTCAAGAAATAATCTGTTTTGCATGCCCGAACTGCTCATGTGGTGACAGGGGGCTATTGGTATCTTCCATGCTAGGAGTGTTATCCTCGACATGTGGTTATTCACTGTCATTCACGAGAAAGGGGCCGGTAATTGGAATGCCCAGTTCCACGCTTAAATCGAAAACATAACTGTAAAACAAGACCCCCCCCGGATTGATGTTAGTATGGACGGTACCCGAGGATTCGGCTAGCCGTGGAGTGTGATTGATTGGTGGTGGGGGAGTTAAAACTTTACTTTTCTGTTTGGGAACCGCCTATAGCATGAGTAGCATGGAAGATCTTGAGAACTCTTGGTCATTGCGTTGACAATGAAAGCATGCCACCCAAAATTATTATCTCTGTTTTCAAAGCTTGAGCTTTGGCACCTCTGCAAATCAATGCTTCCCTCTGCGAAGGGCCTGTCTATTTATTTTCCTGTTGAGTCATCCTCTTCTTATATAAGCACCAATTAGAGAGCACCTCTGTCATTTTTATGCTTTTGTTTTGATTGATATTGAGTATGACTATGACTGGATCTTCGTTGCTATGAATTACAATGTTTAGTCAGCCCTTGATCTTTGAAAGTGCTCTGCATTTATGTTTTGCGGTCTCAGAAAGAGCTAGCGAGATACCACCTATTCATATTGCTTCATGCTTGTTTTGATTGAAGTGTTGGTATTTGAAACTCATTATTATTTGCTAGTTGATTATGCCATTGATATTAGTTTACCGTGAGACCTTGGAGTCACTTGCTTATGTGGTTAACTTGTGATCTTGCTGAAATTCTGGTTATGAGTTAGACATAGTTGCAACAACAAGATCAAACAGAGTTTGTCAAAGTTTTTCTTTCTCTCTCATTTTGTCAACTGAGTTGCTTGAGGACAAACAATGTTTTAAGCTTGGGGGAGTTGATACGTCTCCATCGTATCTACTTTTCCAAACTCTTTTGCCCTTGTTTTGGACTATAATTTGCATGATTTGAATGGAACTAACCTGGACTCACGCTGTTTTCAGTAGAATTGCCTTGGTGTTGTTTTTGTGCAGAAATGAAAGTTCTCAGAACGTCCTGAAAATTTACGGAGAATATTTCTGGAAAATATGAAAAATACCTGCGCAAAGATCCACCGGAGGAAATGGGCCAGTGGGCCACAAGCCATGTAGCCGCCACCCCCTGGTGGCGGCTCGCATGCTTGTGGGGCCCACGTGGCTCCGCTGTCCCCAATCTCAGCTCTATAAATTCACTTTTGTCCCAGAAAAAATAAAAAGAGAAGATTTCGTCGCGTTTGCGATACAGAGGTGCTGCCACATCCCGTTCTTCATCTAGAGGGCAGATTTGGAGTCCGTTTTGGGCTCCGGAGAGGGGAAATCGTCGCCATCGTCATCATCAACCTTCTTCCCTCTCCAATTCCATGAAGCTCTTCATCGTTCGTGAGTGATCTATTCGTAGGCTCGCTGGGCGGTGATGAGTAGGATGAGATCTATCATGTAATCGAGTTAGTTTTGACGGGGATTGATCCCTAGTATCCGCTATGTTCTGAGATTGATGTTGCTACTACTTTGCCATGCTTAATGCTTGTCACTAGGGACCGAGTGCCCTGATTTCAGATCTGAAATTATTATGTTGTCACCAATATATGTGTGTTTTAGATCCGATCTTGCAAGTTGTAGTTACCTACTATGTGTTATGATCCGGCAACCCTGGAGTGACAATAACCGGAACCACTCCCGGTGATGACCATAGTTTGAGGAGTTCATGTGTTCACCAAGTGCTAATGTGTTGGTCCATTTCTTTGTTAAAAGGAGAACCTTAATATCCCGTAGTTTCCTTTTGGACCCCGCTGCCACGGGAGGGATGGACAATAGATGTCATGCAAGTTCTTTTCCCTAAGCACGTATGACGACACACGGAATGCATGCCTACATCACATTGACGAACGGGAGCTAGCCACATATCTCTACGTGTTATAACCGTTGCATGATGAATATCATCCAAACAAATCACCGACCCATTGCCTACGAGTTTGTCCCACTGCTGTTGTTACTTGTTTTGCTCTGCTGCTTTTACTACTGTTGTTGTTGCTGTTACTTGCTCTGCTGTTACTTGCTGCTTTTGCTACTTGTTACTGTTGCTACTTTGCTGTTGATACTTTGCTTGCAGATATTAATCTTTCAGGTGTGGTTGAATCTGACACATTCAGATGCTAATACTTGAGAGTATCTTCTCACTTCCTTTTGGCGAATCAACAAATTTGGGTTGAATACTCTACCCTCGAAAACTGCCTTGATCCCACGCGCTGGTGGGTAATTGCAAGACAATTTCTAATTGTTGAGCAATCGAGAATAGCAGTCGTCTAGCCATTGCCAGAGATTGCCAATCATCTAGCAGCGCCCCCAAGAAGGGGCAGTTCCAAGGCGCGTGGGTGGGCAGCGAGGTCAGCGCCGAGCACATCGAAGCACTTCGCCATTGCTGCATGCTTCCTCCAGTGGACCTCGTGGCGACGTGGGTGCCCGGCGCCGAAGCAGCCCCGACCCCCAAAAAGGGCGAAGTGGTGGTGTTTGAGGAACACTTCTACCGCGGCTTTGGGCTTCCAGCGAGCGACTTATTCTTTCGCTTCCTAACCTTCTTTGGTATGCAGCCGCATCACTTGGCGCCTAACGCCATCCTCCAGCTTGTTGCCTTCGTCGTCCTGTCCGAGGGGTTCATTGGGTTTGAACCCTGCCTGGACCTTTGGCGCAAGATGTTCTTCTTCAAGCAGCAGTCCGTGACGACGGACAAGTCAACGGAGGTGGAGCAGTCGGGTCCCAAGCCGATGACCCCCTGCGGTGCCGTGCTAGTGCACCACCAGACGATGTCCGGCTTCTCACAGCTGCCGCTGCAAGACTCCATAAAGAATTGGCAGAAGGGGTTCTTCTGTGTGAAGAATGTTGATCCCTCCCGCGACTTCATCAACCTCCCCCATTCGCCATTGCTCCGCCAACGGCGAAGCAGAACCGGAAGGCGACGCTTACGAAGTCGATCGACGAGGTGGCGCAAATATGCGCTCACCTCGACAACATGAAGATCTAAGGCCTCTTGGCCCGTGACCTGCTCACCACCATGGTAGCACGTCGGGTCCCGCCTCTGCAGCAGCGGCCACACTTGATATGCCAGATGGGTGGCCGGCACGACCCCTGCCGTCTCTCCACAAAAAACTTCCGAGACGGCGCGGTGGCCCGGAACGTGAATCTGATCTCCTCCGCCAACATGGATGAAGGCAGAGATTGGGAATGGGGCATGGCCTCCTTCGACCGAAACCATCCGGCTCCAGTGGTAAGCACATTCCCATAATCTTTTTCTTATCCTCTTTGAGTATTCTCTTCATTTTCTGATGTCGGATGCCGGCTCCGTCCCCCAGCTGTTCGAGCGCCTGCAGATCTTTCGATAGCCGGCTGCCGATGTGGAGGCGTCGGACCCTATGGAGATAGAGGATGAGGGGGTGGTGGAGCCGCAGATCTCCTCCTCCACGGACATGGATGGGGCAGCGGAATCGGAGGGCACCGAGCCGCCTGGTGAGCATCTTAAGTCTGCTCTTCTTGTTTGGACGGATGATGATGGAACACCACCTCCTCTGCATGATGCAGCTGACGAAGAGGACCAAGAGGAATTGGAGGAGGTCTCCAGCCCTCCCTTCACACGGGCTCGTCGAGCCGCCGGTGAGACGGCGGCGCCGGGCGAAGCAACGAGGCAGAAGGGCAAGAAGATTGCCACTGCCAAGCCGGCTCCCAAGCGTGCTGCAACTGGACCTCCGGCTGGAGGCCGAGGCAGCAGTGCGAAGAAGCAACGAGCCACCACCGGTAGGAGGATGGTGCCCGTCGTAGCCGGGTAAGGGAACGCTTTTCCCCTTCTTTTTGGTTTTTTGGTGTGAAGGACTTTCCCTATCGATTTGCTCCCGGTAGGGATGTCGAGGAGGCGGAGGAAGAAACTGCTTCCGCCGTCGAGCGAGCCGCCTGGGCTGCCCCTGACCTTGCTAGGAAGGTTCTGGTCGAAGAAGAACCGAACATCGCCTGTGGGAGGAGGCGGTTCGGAAGGCTGCCGAGGGCTGAACGCAGCCCAGCCGGGTCAAGAAGCCGGCGCTAATACGTCCATTTTGCATCATGCTTTCATGTTGATATTTATTGCTTTTTGGGCTGTTATATTACTTTTGTTGGGGAACGTCGCATGGGAAACAAAAATTTTCCTACGCGCACGAAGACCTATCATGGTGATGTCCATGTACGAGAGGGGATGAGTGATCTACGTACCCTTGTAGACCGTACAGCAGAAGCGTTAGTGAACGCGGTTGATGTAGTGGAACGTCCTCACGTCCCTCGATCCTCCCCGCGAACTATCCCGCGATCAGTCCCACGATCTAGTACCGAACGGACGGCACCTCCGCGTTCAGCACACGTACAGCTCGACGATGATCTCGGCCTTCTTGATCCAGCAAGAGAGACGGAGAGGTAGAAGAGTTCTCCGGCAGCGTGACGGCACTCCGGATGTTGGTGATGACCTTGTCTCAGCAGGGCTCCGCCCGAGCTCCGCAGAAACGCGATCTAGAGGAAAAACCGTGGAGGTATGTGGTCGGGCTGCCGTGGAAAAGTCGTCTCAAATCATCCCTAAAACCTCCGTATATATAGGTGGGAGGGAGGGGACCTTGCCTTGGGGCTCAAGGAGCCCCAAGGGGGTCGGCTGAGCCAAGGGGGGAAGGTCTCCCCCCCAAACCGAGTTGGACTTGGTTTGGTGGGTGGGAGTCCTTCCTTCCCTTCCCACCTCCTCTTTTTTTCCTTTCTCTTTGATTTTTCTTCCAATGCGCATAGGGCCCTTTTGGGCTGTCCCACCAGCCCACTAAGGGCTGGTGCTCCACCCTCAAGGCCTATGGTCTTCCCCGGGGTGGGTTGCCCCCCCGGTGAACTCCCGGAACCCATTCGTCATTCCCGGTACATTCCCGGCAACTCCGAAAACCTTCCGGTAATCAAATGAGGTCATCCTATATATCAATCTTCGTTTTCGGACCATTCCGGAAACCCTCGTGACGTCCGTGATCTCATCCGGGACTCCGAACAACATTCGGCAACCAACCATATAACTCAAATACGCATAAAACAACGTCGAACCTTAAGTGTGCAGACCCTGCGGGTTCGAGAACTATGTAGACATGGCCCGAGAGACTCCTCGGTCAATATCCAATAGCGGGACCTGGATGCCCATATTGGATCCTACATATTCTACGAAGATCTTATCGTTTGAGCCTTAGTGCCAAGGATTCATATAATCCCGTATGTCATTCCCTTTGTCCTTCGGTATGTTACTTGCCCGAGATTCGATCGTTAGTATCCGCATACCTATTTCAATCTCGTTTACCGGCAAGTCTCTTTACTCGTTCCATAATACAAGATCCCGCAACTTACACTAAGTTACATTGCTTGCAAGGCTTGTGTGTGATGTTGTATTACCGAGTGGGCCCCGAGATACCTCTCCGTCACACGGAGTGACAAATCCCAGTCTTGATCCATACTAACTCAACTAACACCTTCGGAGATACCTGTAGAGCATCTTTAGATTCACCCAGTTACGTTGCGATGTTTGATACACACAAATTATTCCTACGGTGTCAGTGAGTTATATGATCTCATGGTCAAAGGAACAAATACTTGACACGCAGAAAACAGTAGCAACAAAATGACACGATCAACATGCTACGTCTATTAGTTTGGGTCTAGTCCATCACGTGATTCTCCTAATGACGTGATCCAGTTATCAAGCAACAACACCTTGTTCAGAAGACACTGACTATCTTTGATCAACTGGCTAGCCAACTAGAGGCTAGCTAGGGACAGTGTTTTGTCTATGTATCCACACATGTAAATGAGTCTTCATTCAATACAATTATAGCATGGATAATAAACGATTATCTTGATACAGGAATTATAATAATAACTATATTTATTATTGCCTCTAGGGCATAATTCCAACAACTTTGTTGTACCATATTTATGCCTTTTCTCTCTTATTTTCCAAGGTTTATTTGAAGAGGGAGAATTCAGGCAGCTGGAATTCTAGACTGGAAAAGGAGCAAATCTTTGTCCATTATTCTGCACATCTCCAAATGCCCTGAAAAGTTACGTGTATTTTTTTGGGATTATATAAAAAATACTGGGTGAAAGAATTACCGGAGGGGGCTGCCAGGGCTAGAGAATGTCCTTGATGACCCACTACCTATTGATGACAACTTTCCTCATGAGCAATTGAATGTCATCCGCACTTCACATAGTGCACCGTGGTATGCCGATTATGCAAATTATATAGTAGCCAAATACATACCACCCAGTTTCACCTATCAGCAAAAGAAGAAATTCTTCTTTGATTTGAGACACTACTTTTGGGACGATCCTCACCTTTATAAGGAAGGAGTAGATGGTGTTATTAGACGTTGTGTGCCTGAACATGAACAGGGATAGATCTTGCAGAAGTGTCATTCCGAAGCCTACGGAGGACACCATGCTGGAGATAGAACTGCCCATAAGGTATTGCAATCATGTTTCTATTGGCTTACTCTCTTCAAGGATGCCCATAAGTTTGTCTTGTCTTGTGACGAATGCCAAAGAATAGGGAATATCAATAAGCGTCAGGAAATGCCTATGAACTATTCACTTGTCATTGAACCATTTGATGTCTGGGGCTTTGATTATATGGGACCCTTCCTGAGTTCCAATGGGTACACTCACATATTAGTTGCTGTGGATTATGTTACTAAGTGGGTAGAAGCTATCCCCACTAAAAATTGCTGATCACCACACTTCTATTAAGATGCTTAAATAAGTCATTTTCCAAAGATTTGGAGTCCCTAGATATTTGATGACTGATGGCTGTTCACACTTCATTCATGGTGTTTTCCGCAAGATGCTCGCTAAGTATGATGTCAACCATAGAGTTGCATCTCCTTATCATCCTCAGTCTAGTGGTCAAGTGGAGTTGAGTAATAGGGAGATCAAATTGATCCTACAAAAGACCGCCATTAGATCTCGAAAGAATTCGTCTAGCAAACTTGACGATGCACTATGGGCTTATAGGAGTGCTTATAAGAATCCCATGGGCATGTCACCGTATAAAATGGTTTACGGTAAGGCCTGCCATTTACCTCCTGAGCTGGAACACAAAGCTTATTGGGCAATCAAAGAGCTCAACTCTGATTTCAAACTTGCCGGTGAGAAGCGGTTGTTTGATATCAGCTCGTTAGATGAATGGAGGGCCGAGGCATATGAGAATGCCAAGTTGTTCAAGGAAAAGGTTAAGAGATGGCACCACAAACGAATACAGAAACGAGAGTTCAATGTGGGTGATTATGTCTTGCTATACAATTCTCGTTTGAGATTCTTTGCAGGCAAGCTTCTCTCTAAATGCGAAGGTCCCTATGTTATCAAGGAAGTATATCGTTCCGGTGCCATCAAAATCAATAACACGGAAGGAAATTTTCCTAGAGTGGTAAATGGGCAAAGAATCAAGTATTACATCTCTGGTACTCCCATAAATGTTGAGACCAATATCATCAATGTCATAACCCCAGAGGAGTACATATGGGATGTTTATCAGCCTGTTTCAGACCCTGAAAACAAAGAGGTATCTGTTTCGGTAAGAAATTGGACTCCGATGCTTCTCCAATAGGAAATTTCCTCCGTTTTGGAATTTTTGGAAAATTAGAAAAATAAAAAGCAGTCCGGAGAACGCACGAGGCGGCCACAAGCTCTGCCACCGCCCCTACCCCCTGGTGGCGGAGTGCAAGCTCGTGGGCACCTCGTGTGCCTCCTGGACTTCGTTTTCTTGCGGAGCACTCCTTCTGGTCCAGAAAAAATCAATATATAGTTGCCCGAAGGTTTTGATCTCCGTATCACGCAGATTTCCTTTGTTTTTGTTTCGAGCTTGTTGTCAGCCGCAGATTTAGAGCAAAGATGTCTCAGGAATCTGTCGGGGAGAATGATCTTCACCAAGTTCATGAAGAAGTAGATGCTGATATGAAAAGAGTAGAAGTTACGGAAGCCAGGGACCAAGCTAAGGAGAAAACCCAAGCTAGGGAGGAAGTTCAACCTACGTTCAACATTGAAGACGTTGAATGAGTAGATTTTCTCCAACCCTTCCTCCACGTGCTGTCTCCATCCTTGATTGAACTCTTGAGGTTTTGCGAAACAACTCGTGCTCCCAATATTTCCCTCTCTCATGAAGTTGTTTTGCTGGAAAACCATGTCACAGATCTCAAAGGTAAAAATCAAAGATTGATAGCTCTCTTGGAATCAAAGGCGACAACTCCACCACCATCACCACCGAAGGAAGACAACTAAGCATTTGTATGGGCAATCCCCTTGGCCTCTTCCAAGCTTGGGGGAGTTGCCCTGGTATCGTATCACCTTTATATCTTTTGATTTTACCTTTGTTTTAGTTCTTTCCTTTTCAGTTTTTATTTCTTCTCTTAGAGGAATAAGTCTTTAGTGTTTAGTTTGAGTCTTTTGCTTTTGTCTCTCCCCTGATGTATTCGAGCTTATGAGCTATATAATAAAGAGTATCTTAGTCAAGGGCTTTGCTTTGTGCCATGATCAATAGTATGAAAAGAACGATAGCATGAAAGATCATGAGACGATCTTATGGAAAGTGATAACTTCATTTATGACACGTATGATGATTGAAATTTGTTGAGAATAAATCAACATATACCTCAGTCATTGTTGCAATTAATAAGAAGTAATAAGGAAAGAGAGGTCCACATATAAATATATCATCTTAGACACTTTTTACAATTGTGAGCACTGACCAAACTATTACATGCTTAGGAGTAGATGTTGGACAAGGAAGGCAACATAATGAATTATGTTTTCTTGGTTCCAAACAATGTTATATGATTAGAGATCCCTTAGCATGTGACGATTGCTTCCAACTCATATTAGCCAAAACTCCCACACCAAGTAGAGATACTACTTGTGCATCCATAAACCTCCAACCCAGTTTTGCCATGAGAGTCCACCATACCTACCTATGGATTGAATAAGATCCTTCAAGTAAGTTGTCATCGGTGCAAGCAATAAAAAATTTCTCTCTAATTTGTGTGATCTATTAGTGTGTGGAAAATAAGCTTGTACGAACCTGTGATGAGGAAGACATAAAAGCGACAGACTGCATAATAAAGTTCTTTATCACAGGAGGCAATATAAAGTGGCATTCCTCCGCACTAAGAGGACACGCATTCAAACCTCAAAAGCGCATGACAACCTCTGCTTCCCTCTGCGAAGGGCCTATCTTGTACCTTTACTTTTTACCCTTGTAAGAGTCATGGTGATCTTCACCAATTCCCTATTTTGCCTTTGTCTTGGCTACCGTCACATGCTTGGGAAAGATCTATATTCATATATCAACTTGGAGCTGAGTACTCATGCTTTATTGTTGTTGACTTTACCCTTGAGGTAAACCGTTGGGAGGCAAAACTATAAGCCCCTATCTTCCTCTGTGTCCAGCTGAAACTTCGACACCATGAGTACCACGTGAGTTGTAACAATTGTGGAAAACAAAAGAGATGATTGAGTATGTGGATTTGCCTTACAAGCTCTTATTTGACTCTTTCTGATGTTGTGATAAATTTCAATTGCTTCAATGACTATGGATTATTGTTGGTTACTTCTCGGTAATGTTTTTGCTTCATGCTTTGCTTTGTGAAGGAATTGTTACTTTCCCATAAGAATCTTTATGATGTATTGCTATTCTATGTGCGATCATCATGCCCTCATGTCTGTATTATGTTTTTTCGACACCTTCGGCCCTCAACATGTGGAAATGTTTATGGAACTTGGTTTTCGCTTGAGGACAAGCGAGGTCTAAGCTTGGGGGAGTTGATATGTCCATTTTGCATCATGCTTTCATGTTGATATTTATTGCTTTTTGGGCTGTTATATTACTTTGTGGTACCATATTTATGCCTTTTCTCTCTTATTTTGCAAGGTTTATTTGAAGAGGGAGAATTCAGGCAGCTGGAATTTTGGATTGGAAAAGGAGAAAATCTTAGTCCACTATTCTGCACATCTACAAATGCCCTAAAAGTTACGTGGATTTTTTTGGGATTATATAAAAAATATTGGGCGAAAGAATTACCGGAGGGGGGCTGCCACGGCGGCACAAGCCCTGCCACCGCCACCCCTTGGTGGCGGAGTGGGGGCTTGTGGGCTTCCTGACGTCCCACTAGTCCCCTCTTTTGCTATATGAAGGGTTTTGGTCCAGAAAAAAAAATCATTCGGGAGCTTTTTCGTGGTTTCTCCGCCGCCACGAGGCGGAACTTGAGCAGATCCAATCTAGAGCTCCGGCAGGACGATCCTGCCGGGGAAACTTCCCTCCCGGAGGGGGAAATCGTCGCCATCATCATCACCAAAACTCCTCTCGTCGGAGTGGAGGCATGTTGATCAACATCTTCATCAGCACCATCTCCTCTCCAATCCCTAGTTCATCTCTTGTAACCAATCTTCGTCTCACGACTCCGACTCGTACTTGTAAGGTTACTAGTAGTGTTGATTACTCTTTGTAGTTGATGCTAGTTGGATTACTTGGTGGAAGAGTTTATGTTCAGATCCTTGATGCTATTCATTACACCTTTGATCATGATTATGATTATGCTTTGTGAGTAGTTACTTTTGTTCGTGAGGACATGGGATAAGTCATGCTGATAATAGTCATGTGAATTTGATATTCGTTCGGTATTTTGATATGTTGTATGTTGTTTTTCCTCTAGTGGTGTTATGTGAACGACGACTACATAACACTTCACCATACTTGGGCCTAGAGGAAGGCATTGGGGAGTAGTAAGTAGATGATGGGTTGCTGGAGTGACAGAAGCTTAAATCCCAGTCTATGCGTTGCTTCGTAAGGGGCTGATTTGGATCCACTAGTTTAATGCTATGGTTAGACGTTGTCTTAATTCTTCTTTTGTAGTTGCGGATGCTTGTGAGAGAGGTTAATCATAAGTGGGATGCTTGTCCAAGTAAGGGCAGTACCCAAGCGCCGGTCCACCCACATATCAAACTATCAAAGTAACGAACGCGAATCATATGAACATGATGAAACTAGCATGTCAGAAATTCCCGTGTGTCCTCAGGAGCGTTTTTCCTCCTATAAGACTTTGTTCAGGCTTGTCCCTTTCTACAAAAGGGATTGGACCACTTGCTGCACCGTTGCTACTACTTGTTACTTGTTACTTTTTGCTTTCTACGTTTCACCTCGCTACACAATCACTTGTTACCGTTACTTTCAGTGCTTGCAGTTATTACCTTGCTAAAATCTATTTATCAGAGCATTCTGCTCCTCATTTGGTTCGACACTCTTACTTATCAAAAGGACTACGATTTATCTCCAATACTTGTGGGTCATCAGGCGCCAAGGAGAGGCGGTCAAAGACGAGGCACGACCCCGCCCCACAAGCACATGTGGAGATTCCGGCCAGCGAGCCGGCTTAGAACCGCACCAAGGCGGCCGAGACAACCAACACCACCGAGTCGGCGTCCTCCACGCCTGTGGACCTCGATGTGTTCCTGAACGCACCTGAAGCTGATGTGAACGGTGTGCTGGAGATGACGATCGAGGTGCCGGAGACGGCAAATCCACCTCCCGCCGCGGAGACGGCGTTGCCCGAGGAGTCGAGGAAGCGGGCCGCAAGCCCACCACCCGGAGACGGCACCATGGTCATAGCCAATCGCGGCACGTCCGCGTCCGGAGCCGGTCTCATCTTTGAGAGCCGGTCGATGAAGGCCTGGCGCATGGCCAACACCGAACGCGGAGCTCTGCCTCCAGGCACCGCCCTCAGCAGCATCCCGACGCTGGTGGCAGAATTCTCCCGCAGCCGCAAGAAGTGGCGCAGACAACCCTCATGGCCAAGTGTGACTTGGAGCGCCTCGAAGGACAAACCACGGTAAGTCTTCAAGCCCGCGCCTTTTGGTTGGTTTGGTTTGGCGTTTTCTCCTTGTCTTTGCATTAGTGGGATCGCGCCAGTGCACCCACTGGGTATAGCCCCCGAGAATCGGGCCGGCTGAGAGTTAGCCGGGCTGAATCTCATTACTGCCTTGCTCGTTGTTTCTTTTCTAGTGGGGGCGTGCCAGCGCACCCACTGGGTGTAGCCCCCGAGAATCAGGCCGGCTGAGAGTTAGCCGGGCCGAATCTCACTCTTTTCTTTGTTTGTGTTGTTCATAGGAACTCGATGACGCCTAGGTGCAGGCGTACAACGCGCTGCTCGCGCAGATCCAGGGGGGCGAAGGCCGAACCAGCGATCTCCAGAGCCGTCTGGACACTGCCGTCTCGGAGCGTGATGCCCTGCGTGAAGAGGGCAAGCAGCTCCACCTGCAACTGGATCTTCTCCAGACGGAGAAGAAGGTCCGCGAGACAGCCCAGCAGGCGGAGCTGGAGCAGGTGCGCGCCGCCGTGCAGGAGAAGGATTCCTCCCATACCGCCGACCTAGAGCGATTGGAGAAGGTCCATCTTGTGGAGGCGAAGCGGAAGGACGCCGCCCTGGAGGAGAAAGACGCCGCCTTGACCACAGGTTCGGGCCCAGCTGGCGAAGGAAACTGAGATGGCCCAGGCCCTGCAGGGTGAGCTCGCTCGCCTGGCTCAAGAGGGCGCAGCGCGAGACCGCGAGGCCTTGGAGGAGGCACGCGAGACCGACATCCATTTCAACCATGAGTCTTTTTTGTCTTGATTTTGTCTTCATTCTTGCTTGCGTCTCCCCCTCCTTGCCCTTCATACCACACCCCATTCCGCAGGGCTCTTCCCTGGGACACAACAGGTGGCAGAAGCGGCCGTGGAGACTAGCCGTGAAGAACGTCGCGCCGTTGGCGAAGAAGTGGACGCAAACGCCGGCTGGTCCATGGAGGAGATAGCCACTGGCGCCAAGGCCCGTATGTACGAGCTAGCACACTCCCTGGAGCGGCTCCAGAACGTGGGGCTAGAGATGGTGAAGGCCTTGTGGCCTAATGTGGTGGAGCCGGCGTCCATGAGCCTGGGTATCCCGCTGGCTTAAAGCAGACAACTCTCGCCTAGATGCCTGGCGTGCATCGGCCGTGCGTGCTGGAGCGTACATGGCGCTCCGCTTGTCCAAGTCCTTGTATCGAAACCTGGACTTGGGCAAGCTCGCGGCACAGCGTGCCGGCTCAGAGGAGGAACTGGTAGCCCTGGAGGACGCACTACAAGTGAGAGCCAGTGGCATCGCCGCCTTCGCCGTCTGGGATGAGTTTGGCTTGGAGCGCGATGCAGACGGATACGTGGTACCTGAGGATCTGTTCCATCTGCAGCCCTATGATGCCGAAGGCAGCTCTGCCGAGACAGCCCCTGAGGAAGAAGTCGTCGACTCTAGCAGCGAGACCTACGCGGACTCGACCATGAAGGACGATGCCGGAGGCGCCCGAGGTGGAGACGGTGCTTCTACCTCAGGCGTACCAGAGATGGTGAAGCCACCACTTTAGGTGCTGCTGCTGGGGCCACAGACAGATCCGCCACCAACTAGCTCTCCTTCTTTTTGTTATTCTGTGCATTTTGTTGTCAGTCCAACAGTTCCACCCACTGGGGTGTTTTTATTGTAATGAACTTCATCCGTGGGCCTTTGAATGCTTTGAATGTGATATATGCTATCTATTCTGCATTGTATTTGTAAGCGTTGTGCTTGCCAACTCGCTTTCTCATCTTTCGATTCCCTTTTGGCTACTGTTCATCTAGCTCCTTTGCTTTCTCTAGCATCCGCCCCGCTAGCCCGATAGCCGGGAGCCGGTCTGTGACTGGGACGGGGCTTCTTCCTTTGAAAACATTGGACCTAGATTTTTCGAAGCCATCGAGACACTTAGACTCAAAAGCGAGCCAGCAGAGGCCGGCTAGAAAGTAAGATTGGAAGCGATCAAACCGACCCGAGCCAACAACCTCTTTGTAGTCGAAATTTTCATGTAGCCGGCCTTCCCTTACCACAGTATCGTTAGCCGGACAGCCGGGAGCCGGACTGTAGCTTGTGCAAGGCGGTAAGGGTTCGGCCCGGCGTACGCTATACGTCCGACTACAACTAAGGAAGCTATTCAGGCCGGCTTGCGAGCCCCCAAGCCCGTGGATCTGGATCGGAGAACTCACAAACGAGTGAGTAACTCTTGCCATGAATCTGAAAGAGGTGTGCCCCAAGCACCGGCTTGAAACACCCATTGCATTCATTAAAAGTCCCGAAAAGGGAAGAAGATACATACGTACATGTTTTTTTCTTGATTTCTAGCAATAGAACAGGCAAAGCAAGGCCGTGTTCCAAGGACGCTCCGTTTCCTGACCGGAGTCATCTCTCTTGCGCTTCCTTGGCTTCTGGGCATCTATTAGATAGTATGCATTGTTATGCAATGCCCTGCTGACGATGAAAGGTCCTTCCCGTGGTGGGGAGAGCTTGTGATGGCCGGCTGTTCACTGGATTCTTCTAAGCACCAAGTCCCCCTCCCGAAAGGAGAGGGGCCTGATCTTCTTGCTTTGGTAGTGCCTCAGCTTCTGTTGATATATGGTTGTTCGGCTCAAGGCCAGCTCCCGTGCCTCTGCGAGTAGATCGACACCGTCTTCTCTTGCCTCCTTTGCTTTCATCTCCGTGTATAAGGTGATCTGAGGCGAGTCCAACTCAACATCCGAGGGGATGATTGCCTCGGACCCATATACCAGAAAAAATGGTCTGAAGCCGGTTGACCGGTTTGGCGTGGTGCAGAGGCTCCACAACACAGGCGGCATCTCTTCGATCCAGCAGCGGGCTGACCTGACTAGTGGCGCCACCAATCTTGTCTTGATGCCGGCTAGAATTAGGTCATTTGCCCTTTCCACCTGGCCATTGGATTGCGGGTGCGCCACCAACGCCAAGTCGAGCCGGATGCCTTCTTTGGCACAAAAGAGTGCCAATGCACCCTTGGAAAAGTTTGTGCCGTTGTCGGTGATGATGCTATGGGGGATGCCGTAGCGGACAGCAATGTCCTTGATGAACCTGACGACCGTGGGACCGTCAAGCTTCTTGATGGGCCTGGCCTTAATCCACTTTGTGAATTTATCAATAGCGACCAGAAGATGCGTCATGCCGCCTCAAGCAATCTTGAATGGCCCCACCATATCCAACCCCCAAATGGCAAACGCCCATGACAAGGGGATGGTTTTGAGGGCTGATGCCGGCAGGTGGCTCTGCATGCTGAAGTGCTGGCAGCCTTCGCACTTGTTGACCATGTCCGTGGCCTCCTCGAGGGCCGTGGGTGCTACCTCTTGAGCTTGCGTTGGTTTTTCCCTTGAAGAGGAAAGGGTGATGCAGCACAGTAGCCGTAAGTATTTCCCTCAGTTTGAGAACCAAGCTATCAATCCAGTAGGAGAATCAAGCTAAGTGTCCAGAGTACCTGCGCAAACACAAACGAGCTTGCACCCAATGCTATAAAGGGGTTGTCAATCCCTTCAAGATTGATTGCAAAGTGAGATCTGAAGGCGGAAAGTGTAACAAAGAAAAGTGTAATGCTGAAAATATGATGTGAAGTAGACCCCGGGGCCATAGTGTTCACTAGCGGCTTCTCTCAAGATAGAAAATATTACGGTGGGTGAACGAATTACTGTCGAGCAATTGATAGAACCGCCCAAAGTCATGACGATATCTAAGGCAATGATCATACATATAGGCATCATGTCCAAGACAAGTAGACCGATACTTTCTGCATCTACTACTATTAATCCACACATAGAGCGCTATCCAGCATGCATCTAGTGTATTGAGTTCATGACGAACAGAGTAACGCCTTAAGCAAGATGACATGATGTAGAGGGATAAATTCATGCAACAGATATAAACCCCATATTTTTACCCTTGATGGCAACAACACGATGCGTGCCTCGCTACCCCTTCTGTCACTGGGTGAGGTCACCGCACGGTATGAACCCAAAACCAAGCACTTCTCCCATTGCAAGAATCATAGATCAAGTTGGCCAAACAAAACCCACAACTCGAAGAGAATTACAAGGATATGAAATCATGCATATAAGAGATCAGAAGAATCTCAAATAAGATTCATAGATAATAAGATCATAAATCCACAATTCATCGGATCTCGACAAACACATCGCAAAAGAAGATTACATCGGATAGATCTCCATGAAGATCATGGAGAGCTTTGTATTGAAGATCCAAGAGAGATAATAAGCCATCTAGCTACTAGCTATGGACCCGAAGGTCTATGGTGAACTACTCACGCATCATCAGAGAGGCAATGGTGTTGATGAGGAAGCCCTCCGTATCCGAATCCCCCCTCCGACAGGGCACCAGAACGCGCCCCAGATGGGATCTTGCGGAGACAGAAGCTTGCGGCGGCGGAAAAGTATTTTCGTGGATCTCTCTCGTGGTTTTGGATTTTTCGGGGATTTATAGGCGGAAGAAGTAGGACAGACGAGCCACAGGGGGCCCACAAGCCTGCTAGGCGCAAGCCCCCTGGCCGCGCCTAGGGGGCTTGTGACCTCTCCCAGTGGCTTGTGGCTTGGTTCTCATGCCCCCTGCATATCTTCTGTTCCAGAAAAAATCTTTTCAGAAGTTTTATTCCGTTTGGACTCCGTTTAATATTCTCCTATGAAAAGGGTCAAAAACACGGAAAAAACAGGAACTGTCACTTGGCACTGAGTTAATAAGTTAGTACCAAAAAGATATAAAAGGCATACAAAACATCCAAAGTTTGACAAGATAATAGTATGGAACCATAAAAAATTATAGATACGTTGGAGATGTATCAAGCATCCCCAAGCTTAACTCCTGCTCGTCCTTGAGTAGGGAAGTGATAAAGACTGAATTTTTGATGTGGAATGCTACCTAGCATATTTATCCTTTGTAACTTCTTTCATGTGACATGAATGTTCAGATCCGTAAGATTCAAAACAATAGTTTGCTATTGACATGAAAACAATAATACTTCAATCAAACTAGCAAGGTAATCATGAACTTTCGAAAAAACAAGGCCAAAGAAAGTTATCCCTACAAAATCATATAGTGTGGCTATGCTCCATCATCCCCACACAACTAATTTAAATCATGCACAACCCCGGTATTGACCAAGTAATTGTTTTCGCACTCTTACTTTCTCAAACCTTTTTAACTCTCACGCAATAGATGAGCGTGAGCCATGGATAGAGCACTATAGGTGGGATAGAGTGTGGTGGAGGTTGTGAGACAAAAAGGAGGAAATGGTCACATCGACTCGGCATATCAAAGGGCTATGGAGATGCCCATCAATAGATATCAATGTGAATGAGTAGGGATTGCCATACAACGGATGCACTAGAGCTATAAGTGTGTGAAAGCTCAAAAGGAGAACTAGTGGGTGTGCATCCAACTTGCTTGCTCACGAAGACCTAGGGCAATTTTCAGGAAGCCCATCATTGGAATATACAAGCCAAGTTATATAATGAAGATTCCCACTAGCTTATGGTGGTGAAGAAAATGGTGCTATTAGGAAGCACAAGTGTGAAAAAGATAGTAGCATTGTCCCTTCTCTCTTTTTCTCTTTTTTTGGTTGGGCTCTTTGGCCTCTTTCCATATTTTTTTGTGGTCATCTTTGGCCCCTTTTTTTTTATTTCCTCACATGGGACAATGCTCTAATAATGATGATCATCACACTTTTATCTACTCACAGCTCAAAGCTTAGAACGATGATGACTCTATAGGAAATGCCTCCGGCAGTGTACCGGGATGTGCAACGATATAGCTTGGCGTATGACTCACTAGCTATCTTACGATCATGCAATGGCAATATGAGAGTGACGGCACAAGTCATGAGACGGAACGGTGGGAGGTGCATGGCAATATATCTCGGAATGGCTATGAAAATGCCATAGTAGGTAAGTATGGTGGCTGTTTTGAGGAAGGCATATGGTGGGTTTGTGCACCGGCGAAAATTGCGCGGCACTAGAGAGGCTAGCAATGGTGGAAGGTGAAAGTGCATCTATACCATGGACTCACATTAGTCATGAAGAACTCACATACTTATTGCGAAAGTTTTTATTAGTAATCGAAACGAAGTGCTAAACGCATACTCCTAGGGGAAGGGTTGGTAGGTGTTAACCATCGTGCGATCCCGACCGCAACACAAAGGATGACAATCAATAGATCAATTTTGCTCCGACTTCCTAACATAGCGGTTCACCATACGTGCATGTTACGGGAATCACTAACTTCAACACAAGTATTTCTAGATTCACAACACCCTACTAACATAACTCTTAATATTACCAAATCCACGTCTCAAAACTAATTGAGAGGAATCAAACTTCTCATTCTAATCAATGCACATGAAGATGGAAGTTTTATTGTATCCTCTTTGGTTACCTATCAACTTTCGGACTACTTTCATAGCACAAGCCAACTACCAAGTTACTTAGAGAGATCACTCTCAAAAAGATATACGTGAAGATCGAAAGTTCTTATTTCTCCAAAATATGACACCGCCGTGCTCTAAAAGTTCTAAGTGAAGCACACATAGCAAAGATGCCTAACTCAAAAGATATAAGCGAAGCTCAACGAGTATTCTAGCAAATTCACGATGAGTGCATGTATCTCTCAAAAGGTGTGCAACAAGGATGATTGTGACACAACAAAAATAAAATACTCCTACAATACAAGACTATGACAGCCCGATGCCGACGCCCCAGAAGATTCCCCTGTTATTTCCGTTTTTGTCGTGTGGGTCGTTTGCCTGTCGCATTCATCATTGCATCATGCGCATTGTCTACATTGCACCGGCATCTCCGCTGCCGCCCGTTTTCAAACTTGCATCCGTTAGTAGTTCTAGGTTCTCGTCGTTGCCCGTTCTGAGCCCGACTACACACGCACGCGCCCGCGGCACCGTCGTAACTCTGTTTTTAAAGTGTGCGTAAAACTTTCTCCGATTGAGTTGGAATTTGTCGTGCGGTATTATTTATATATAGATAGGCCGCCTATCGAATTTCGTCGCGATCGGAGACCGTCTGGTACCTGAACGGTCGACCGTAGCGGCACCGTATTTGGGCTACCGTCGGACGTCTGTCGGTGTTTTAAGAATTCGTGCCGCGCCACCCGTTCTCCCTCTCGTCTCCGGATATTCCCTCTACACGGCCGCGTACCCATACCCGCGTTCGGAATTGTCCGAATCCGACCCCGTGGTTGGATCCGGAGCGCGATTCCGGTTAACCGAGCCCCCCGGTTGTTTATATATAGACCCCCTCTAATTTTCGGACAACCTCCCTCTAATCTCTCCTTGATTTCCGCCCCACCTACCAAACCCTAGCCTACACAGCCTGCCTCTCTCTCCTCCCTGCGCCGCCGGCACGCCAGGCCCAGATCGGGCCCGAGCGAGGCCCATCCGCCGCCGCCAGCCATCGTGCGCGCCTCCCGCGCCCTATCCCGTCGCCGGCCGGAGCCCCACCGCCCTCGGGCCCGCGCCCTCCCCGCCGGCCGCGCCAGGACACTGCTGTCCCCGAGCCGCGCCGCCTGGATCTCGGTCCCGCCGCCGCCTGTGTGTGCAACCAGTGGCCGCTGCCCCGCCGGCCGATCTCCCTGTCCGGAGTCCTCCTCGCGCCGGCACCATCGGGAATGGAGCCCCGGTGGCCGGATCCGTCCCGTGGCGCCAATCCCCACCGGCTCCCCCTCGCTGCCGAGACCGGAGCTCCTCTGGCGGCTCCCTCGTGCGCCGCCATGGCCATACTCAAGCTGGAGGACGACAGGGCCAGCGCCGCCCCGTTCCTTGCCCCCAACCGTCGCATGGGACGGCCAGCACCGCCGCCACGTGGCCCAGCTCTGCGGTCCAGCTAGGCGCGGCCCAGTCCGCCTCCTCTTCCACCGGGCCAGGCCCGAGGAGATTTTTTTCCCTGAGCCCTCTATTCGGTGCCCGTGCATGTTTTAGTTAAACTGCGCTTGACCCTGCAGCCCATCAGAAAATAGATTAGGCCCGTTAGTAATTTAGGGATTTTTTCGGAATTAATATATATTCCAGAAAAAGACTAGATTTTCAAACCCCCGTATCTTATATTCCGTAAGTCGGATCGACGCGTTTTTTATATGGTTTTGTGGTAGATTCGCGCGTAGAATACGAATTTGAAACTTCCACATTTATTTGACGCCGTTTAGAGTGCCTAATGCATCGTTTTGCGTGCTTTTTCTCTAGGATCCGTTCCGTAGTTATTTTTCGTGCGTGTCCGAACTGCCCGTCTACTATAGATTAAATGTCCATGTTTTAGGGACCATATTTCTACGTATTTTAGAGCGATCATTGTATTTTTACGTGTAGGGATTTGCCGGTAGTTTATTTTCCCGTATGTAGGTTATTCTCCCGTATTATTGTGTGGCTTTATTTTGTGTTGCAAACCCCACATATTTTATATGTTTCCGGGGTAGAAAAATCCCATGGATTTTTCTGTGCAATTAGTTTTAGCTTTCGAGTAAGTTAGTTCGCGAGATATTTTGCTAAGTTTCCCTTTTGTTTAATTCGTAGGATTTATTCCGTGCGTCGTTTGACGGAGTTGTCAACTAGAGAGTTGATCTCGGATGTTTTGTTTAGCCCCTGGTATTTTTGGTTGCAATAGAAATGCATGTTTAGGTGTGTTTTGCTTGCTCTCAAGTTCCTAGAAATAGTGCTGTTTTAGAGGAGCTGAAATATTTCTCTGTCTGGAATCTGCTATTATTTTGTTGCTGTCTTGTCTTTCTTGTATCTTGTGATATGTAGCTCTTTTGAGGTTGGTCCAATAGAGTTAGTTGTACCCCTTGTGTTTCTCTAGCATGCTGGAAATTTTCATGCCATTTGGAGTCCTGTAGCTTAGGATTTTGCTGCTGTCAATATTGCTTCAGATCGAAAACTGCACTTTCATGAGGTGTTTTTCACTAAGTCTGAAATAGTGTGTGGGAAGCCATTTTGTGACTTCTTTCCCTAGTGCTCCTTGCTGCCATGTTAGTTGTTGTTAGTTGTTTGTAGTAGTGCGTCTTGCCCTCTTTCATGCCATGCCTTGCTTGAGTTTATCGGAGTTGTGTAGTCGTAGTTGTGGGGCGTAGAATATGCTATGTGGCTGATTTTGGCAGATTGTAGCGTTTTCTTGTTTTGCTCGTAGTTTTCGAACCGTAGCTCCGTTTTGATCGTGTCGTACATGAAACTTGCTTAGAATCTCGTGTAGTTTCATTATTTATTGCTGTTTGTATGTTTAGAAGTGCTCGTGACCGTCGTTGCACACATATTGCATTCATGCCATCATATCTTGCGGTGCCTGTAACTTTTGATCCGTAGCTCCGTTGGAGAAGTTCTCTATGTGTAGATTGCTTGCCTTGACGCGTAGAATCACGAGAACCTATTTGTTTTGCTGTTTAACAACTAATTAAATGCATTAGTTCAGATCTGGACAGAATTGTAAATTAACATGTGAGGTCGTTTCGGAGGTGCTATATGACATTTCCGACCTCATTTAAAATGCCTAGATAGGTAGTTTAATTGCGCTTCACCTCGTGCCATGTTTAACCACATATAATATTGCCGTGTATCTAATCGGGATAGAACTAAATAAATAAACGTGGAGTTTCGTCAATATGCAACTCTTTGCATATTGAACTTCACTTAATGTGTAGTGTTTGATTGTGTGAATTGTCATGCCGTGACTTGCACATATTCAGTAGCTCATGCATCATATGTGTAGTGCATCGTGTGGTGAATTTCGTGTGTTGATTTGTGTTTCCTGTTTGCTTCGTCTCGATAGAGTTCCGCAGCGTGCCGGATTGTGAGGACCCGTTCGACTACGTCGGTTCGTCTGCTTCACGGAGGCATTCTTCTTCCAAGCGAGATCTCAGGCAAGATGATCATTTCCCCAGATACCATTACTATCATTGCCATGCTAGTTTAACCGTCTCTATCGTTATGTCTCGTTGCCTACCACATGTTATATATCAGCCTCTCAACAATGCCATGAAACCTATAACCTGTTCGACCTAGCAAACCACTGATTGGCTATGTTACTGCTTGCTTAACCCGGTGTAGCGTTGCTTGTTGAAGGTGCAGTTGCTTCCATGTGAAAACATGGGTTCCTTGTTATATCACCCTATTAGATGCTATTTAATTTAATGCACCTATACACTTGGTAAAAGGTGGAAGGCTCGGCCTTTCTAGCCTGGTGTTTTGTTCCACCTTTGCCCCCTTAGTTTTCGGCTACCGGTGTTATGTTCCATAATTAAGCGCTCCTAACACGATCGGGGTTGTTATGGGGACCCCCTTGATAATTTGTTTTAGATTAAAGCTGGTCTGGCAAGGCCCAACTTTGGTTATACATTTTCCCAACATAATAATTTTGATAAATTGAAATGCATAGGGAGTTAGCGCTACCCGAGGAGTAATTTTACATAAACAGGGGGGGCCAGTGCTGATGGTGTTGGTCCCAAACGGTCTGCCTACGGGGCCACCGCGAGGAAACTCGAGGTTTGGCACTCGTAGCTAGTTCCATCCGTCGTTTCCTGAGAACGAGATACGCGGCTCCTATCGGGTACGTCGACACGTCGGGCGGCCTTGCTGGATTAGTTTTACCTTTGACGAGATATCTTGTGCATCCGGATTCCGGTGATGCTTTGAGTAATCTCAGAGTTGAGGTTTTCCACTAGGGAATCCGACAAGATCGCGAGCTTCGTGATTGAGGATTTCTATGCGGCTTGTGGTAATTTGTGATGGACTAGTTGCAGCACCCCTGCAGGGTTAAATCTTTCAGAAAGCCGTCCCGCGGTTATGTGGCAACGTGGAAACTTTGTTTAACACTGGTTCTAGATAACTTGAAGTTAACTTAATTAAAATATGCCAACTGTGTGCGTAACCGTGACTGTCTCTTTCGTGAGTTCTTTCTCCGATCGAGGACACGGCGGGGTTATGTCTGACGTAGGTAGGTGTTCAGGATCATTCCTTTGATCAACAGTAGTTCACATCCGTTATGCGTAGAACCTTCCCCTCTTATTTCTTGTACTCGTAAGTTTAGCCACCAAACATATGCTTAGCCGCTGCTGCAACCTCACCACTTAACCATACCTCACCCATTAAGCTTTGCTAGTCTTGATACCTTTGGAAATGAGATTGCTGAGTCCCCTGTGGCTCACAGATTACTACAACACCAGTTGCAGGTACAAGTAAAGGTTACTTGACGCGAGCGCGTTGATTGTTCATTTGGAGTTGCTTCTTCTTCTTCTTCTTCATCAATCTAGGATGGGTTCCAGGCCGGGAGCCTGGGATAGCAAGGATGGACGTCGTTCTTATTTCTCTCGTTTGTTTTCGTCCGTAGTCGGACCCTGTTCTTACTCTTGATGATTATGTAATGTACTGATGTGACTCTGATGTAGCTTGTGGTGAGTGTAAGCCAATTCTATATATATCTCATCTTTTCAGTACATGTACTTGTAACGATATCCATTCTTGCGACACGACGAGATGCGCTTCTATCCCTGACGAGGCCTTCGTGCCAAATTGAGGATAGGGTCGCATCTTGGGCGTGACAAGTTGGTATCAGAGCAGTACCGACCTAGGAGCCCCCTTGATTGATCGAACTTGGCCGAGTCGAGTCTAGTGAAAAACTATTTGAGTCTAGTTATATATCAGAGAGTAGGATTCTTTTTTCTCCTCTTCTATGCTCTGGTGAGGAATCTTGACGTAATAATTTATTCTACTCCTCTTCTCTCTCAAATTTTTTTAGGATCACGCGGATATTTTTGGAATCTATATGATGCCGATGTGACGGAGTTCTGTCTTGGTGCCTCCTGTCTGACTTGATTTTCTTCCGGGGAGTTGAGCTCCAGGGGATTCTTGAGCACATCGTTATCATTCAGATTTCTTAGTATCTCAGAACGAAGGATGTTCGTAATTGCTTCAATACTAGTAGTGGCGAGATAACCCCGATGTCCCCAGTACTGGTGCAGATTGTTCGGGAGTACTGCCATACTTTGTATCGTTGTGATCACGAGGGTCTGTTGTAGATGAAGGTCCGAGATTCTGGTTGTGTGTTGACAGATGTGATACAGGTGACGGGTTAGTATAGGAGTTGTGTGATATTACTCCTTGTATCCGTGTACCAGATTGCATGACCAGATATTTCGGGAATTCATAGGTGGGAATTCAAGTAGTTACTTATAGGACATTCTTCCAACAAATGCATGATGTTAGGTTGGGGTTCGACATCTAGTGGATTCGTTTGTTCACGGTCGACTTACAGCGGTACACGTTGTGTCTTAAAGAGTCCTTGTAGCTTGCTACGACTCGGGGACGCTTCGTATGTCGGGTGCACTGCCTTGCACTTGATGGCTACTGTAAATCGAGCCCGTGCGATCCTGTCCACGAAAATATCGGACGAAATCTTTCTCATGAGTTTGTTCTGGCTAATTGCAAGCCGCACCCTTTAGTTTTGTTGGAATATGGTAATTCAGTTGCTTCGATGTCAAGTGGTGATTTCAGATCTTTCCAAGAGGTGTTCTCATATTTTTATGTGAGAATGCAAATCCTGTTGCTCAATCAGTTGTTTTATCAATTTTGTCAACCGGAGTCGCCATATCAATTCTTTTTCAACCTGTGTGTTTCTCTCCAAGTGGATTCAATCTTCTCCAATTTTTGCAGATCATTCTCTCAATTCTTTCCGGAGTTCGTCTCATCTGTCTCAAGTTGTCTTTGTTGTTCCCCGCCCTCCCACCCTTTTCTTCAGTGATTCAATTTTCATCCAAGAGTTTTCTTTTCATTGTGCTTCCGCTGTCTGTTCTTTTCTATCTTACCCGGTGATTCGTTGTGAAGATTCTCAGGAGCTTCATGTTCATCTTTATTCATTCTTGTCATCTTTTTCGGTGAATTCAGTTCAGTTGTCCGTGTTCATCATATCCTTTTCGTCCTTGTAATTCTTTCCTATGTTGGAATTTTTATTAGTCTATGTTCTTGTTGTCGTTTCTCTCTATTCTTTCCGGAGCATTGAAGATATCCTAGTAGTCTCTTGTTTTCAGGTCTTTCATTATTTCGAGGTTCTCAACCTCATCTAGTTCTATTCATACCGGTGCAATATCTCTCTTCTGAGCAATCTTTTCAACGGTGATTTCTTTGAGTGGGCCCATAACCCACAGATTCTTTCCCAGGATCTTACCTGGCTCTTTTAATCATCTCCGGAGATCTTTAAATCTTTTCAACTATGACGTAAGTATGAATTTCATCAGTCATATTCCTTCTTCAAGATCAATTTGAATTTATTCTCATATTTGGCTCAATCTTGCATTCTTCTTTATTCCGGAGGTCTCAGCTATTCTTGGTGTTGCTCTCGTCATCATTCTCAGTCTTTCTCCATTCTTGTGAAGATTATCATCTCAGCTTCGTGTTTTCCTCTCAATTGTTTCTATTGTGAGTAATCCCTTTCGTGCTATCTGGTGCATTTCTGAGTTGTTTTTATTTCCCGTTCCTCCGAAGGCCATCATTTCAGAAGACTTCTTCGTTCTCAGCTTTCAGCTTTCATCCTCAATTCTTCTCAATTGTTGTCTCTTCGTTCGTCTCTCGTTTATCCGGTGCCTTGTTCAAGTTTTCTGTTAGGTGGCTCATGATCTTTTCATTTTCTTGTATATCCATTAATTCGTGGTGTTCCCATTCAATTGTGAATTCTTACCGGTGCTTTCTTCAATTATGCTTGAAGTGGTGCTTATCACTTTGTCTCTTCAAGATCATTCCAAGAAGAATAAGTGGTATGCTAAATCCGTTGATTGTCATCAGTTTTACTTGATGAAGGATAAGCTTAACATAATTCTTATTCTTATTCGTAGTATTTTGAATTCTTCTTCCGGAGTGGCTCATGATGTCAATTATTTTCTCAAGTGTTCTTATCTTTTCTTTTCCGGAGTTCCAAGTTTTATCAACTATCTCTTTGTGTAGCTTCATCTAAATCTTGGCAGTTCATAATCTTATTCTTTTCTACCTTCATAATTTTGCATCATTCATTCGTATACGGTGGTCCTTCATGGTGGTTCATCAAGATTTCATTCCTTCTTAAGTGTTCTTCAAGATTCTTGTTGGAGAACCTCAAGTATCCTTTCTCTTGCATTTCTATGTGCAAATTGTTCTTCCTTTGTCCTTTGAGGTGGTATTATAGCATTCTTGTTAGTGTAGGAGCCTCGAAGAGTTTTCCTTTCAAGAATGAGATAATTAAATCCACCAATTCTATGGTCATGAGATATTTCAACCCATGATTTCTTCATTGAGCTATCTTGGTTTGGATTTCACCTAAAGCTTTTCCTATGGATTGTTGCTATCATGGTGCTTGTCAGTAATCCCATTTCTCAATCCACCCTCTTGGTGTAAGAGTTTTGATATCCATGCTTTCTTCTATCCTTGGTTCTTGTAGTGGTTGGTTGTCACCTCATATTTGTTGAGATGATTTTCGTAAGCCCACTACTATCTTGTTCTTTTCGTTGTTGGTTTTCCAACTTCTAAGTCAATTATCTGTCCGGAGGCTCTGCAGTTCATTTGTGATATAGTTGTCATTCTTTTCTTCATTCTCTTCTTCTGCTTGAGCTAGTTCATATTCTCTTGTTCTGGAGGCTTGGTGATGTTGCTCTTTTGGGTCTATTATGTTGTTCTATCAAGATTGTGGTGTTCCCTTGCTCTATTTAGTTGTTTGTTATGAATATCGTCTATTTGTTCCATCTTATCGAATTTTTTGTCCCATTTTCCTACCGAAGTGCTGCCGAAATTTTCCGTGAATTCTTGCTTCTTCCTCATATCATTCCGCATCTCTTTGCAACCTTCAAGGATCGTTCGTTTCACTCGTTTGTCAAAGAAGCGACTAAGTTTTACCTCTTGCTTTCTCATCCTCTCCCCCTTTCATTCTTGGATCTCGAGGCGAGATCTTCTTGTAGTGTAGGAGAGTTGTGACATCCCGATGCCGACGCCCTAGAAGATTCCCCTATTATTTCCGTTTTTGTCGTGTGGTTCGTTTGTCTGTCGCATTCATCATTGCATCATGCGCATTGTCTGCATTGCATCGGCATCTCCGTTGCCGCCCATTTTCAAACTTGCATCCGTTAGTAGTTCCAGGTTCTCGTCGTTGCCCGTTCTGAGCCCGACCGCACACGCACGCGCCCGCGGCACCGTCGTAACTCTGTTTTTAAAGTGTGCGTAAAACTTTCTCCGATTGAGCTGCAATTTGTCGTGCGGTATTATTTATATATAGATAGGCCACCTGTCGAATTTCGTCGCGATCGGAGACCGTCTGGTACCCGAACGGTCGACCGTAGCGGCACCGTATTCGGGCTACCGTCGGACGTCTGTCGGTGTTTTAAGAATTCGTGCCGCGCCGCCCGTTCTCCCTCTCGTCTCCGGATATTCCCTCTACACGTCTGCGTACCCATACCCGCGTTCGGAATCGTCCGAATCCGACCCCGTGGTTGGATCCGGAGCGCGATTCCGGTTAACCGAGCCCCCCGGTTGTCTATATATAGACCCCGTCTAATTTTCAGACAACCTCCCTCTAATCTCTCCTTGATTTCCGCCCCACCTACCAAACCCTAGCCGCCACAGCCTGGCTCTCTCTCCTCCCTGCCCCGCCGGCCCGCCAGGCCTAGATCGGGCCCGGGCGAGGCCCATCCGCCGCCGCCAGCCACCGTGCGCGCCTCCCGCGCCCTATCCCGTCGCCGGCCGGAGCCCCACCGCCCTCGGGCCCGCGCCCTCCCCGCCGGCCGCGCCAGGACACTACGGTCCCCGAGTCGCGTCGCCTGGATCTCGGTCCCGCCGCCGCCTGTGTGTGCAACCAGTGGCCGCCGCCCCGCCGGCCGATCTCCCTGTCCGGCATCCTCCTCGCGCCGGCACCACCGGGAATGGAGCCCCGGTGGCTGGATCCGTCCCGTGCCGCCAATCCCCACCGGCTCCCTCTCGCTGCCGAGACCGGAGCTCCTCCGTCGGCTCCCTCCTGCGCCGCCATGGCCGTACTCGAGCTGGAGGACGACAGGGCCAGCGCCGCCCCGTTCCCTGTCCCCAACCGTCGCATGGGCCGGCCAGCACCGGCGCCACGTGGCCCAGCTCTACGGTCCAGCTAGGCGCGGCCCAGTCCGCCTCCTCTTCCACCGGGCCAGGCCCGAGGTGATTTTTTTTCCCTGAGCCCTCTATTCGGCGCCCGTGCGTGTTTTAGTTATACTGCACTTGACCCTGCAGCCCATCAGAAAATAGATTAGGCCCGTTAGTAATTTAGGGATTTTTTCGGAATTAATATATATTCCAGAAAAAGACTAGATTTTCAAACCCCCGTATCTTATATTCCGTAAGTCGGATCGACGCGTTTTTATATGGTTTTGTGGTAGATTCACGCGTAGAATACGAATTTGAAACTTGCACATTTATTTGACGCCGTTTAGAGTGCCTAATACATCGTTTTGCGTGCCGTTTCACTAGGATCCGTTCCGTAGTTATTTTCCGTGCGTGTCCGAACTGCCCGTCTACTATAGATTAAGTGTCCATGTTTTAGGGACCATATTTCTACGTATTTTAGAGCGATCATTGTATTTTTACGTGTAGGGATTTGCCGGTAGTTTATTTTCCCGTATGTAGGTTATTCTCCCGTATTATTGTGTGGCTTTATTTTGTGTTGCAAACCCCACATATTTTATATGTTTCCGGGGTAGAAAAATCCCATGGATTTTTCTGTGCAATTAGTTTTAGCTTTCGAGTAAGTTAGTTCACGAGATATTTTGCTAAGTTGCCCTTTTGTTTAATTCGTAAGATTTATTCCGTGCGTCGTTTGAAGGAGTTGTCAACTAGAGAGTTGATCTCGGATGTTTTGTTTAGCCCCTCGTATTTTTGGTTGCAATAGAAATGCATGTTTAGGTGTGTTTTTCTTGCTCTCAAGTTGCTAGAAATAGTGCTGTTTTAGAGGAGCTGAAATATTTCCAAGTCTGGAATCTGCTATTATTTTGTTGCTGTCTTGTCTTGCTTGTATCTTGTGATATGTAGCTCTTTTGAGGTTGGTCCAATAGAGTTAGTTGTACCCCTTGTGTTTCTCTAGCATGCTGGAAATTTTCATTCCATTTGGAGTCCTGTAGCTTAGGATTTTGCTGCTGTCAATATTGCTTCAGATCGAAAACTGCACTTTCATGAGGTGTTTTTCACTAAGTCTGAAATAGTGTGTGGGAAGCCATTTTGTGACTTCTTTCCCTAGTGCTCCTTGCTGCCATGTTAGTTGTTGTTAGTTGTTTGTAGTAGTGCGTCTTGCCCTATTTCATGCCATGCCTTGCTTGAGTTTATCGGAGTTGTGTAGTCGTAGTTGTGGGGCGTCGAATATGCTATGTGGTTGATTTTGGCAGATTGTAGTGTTTTCTTGTTTTGCTCGTAGTTTTCGAACCGTAGCTCCGTTTTGATCGTGTCGTACATGAAGCTTTCTTAGAATCTCGTGTAGTTTCATTATCTCTTGCTGTTTGTATGTTTAGAAGTGTTCGTGACCGTCGTTGCACACATATTGCATTCATGCCATCATATCTTGCGGTGCCTGTAACTTTTGATCCGTAGCTCCGTTGGAGAAGTTCTCTATGTGTAGATTGCTTGCCTTGACGCGTAAATCACGAGAACCTATTTGTTTTTCTGTTTAACAACTAATTAAATGCATTAGTTCAGATCTGGACAAAATTGTAAATTAACATGTGAGGTCGTTTCGGAGGTGCTATATGACATTTCCGACCTCATTTAAAATGCCTAGATAGGTAGTTTAATTGCGCTTCACCTCGTGCCATGTTTAACCACATATAATATTGCCGTGTATCTAATCGGGATAGAACTAAATAAATAAACGTGGAGTTTCGTCAATATGCAACTCTTTGCATATTGAACTTCACTTAATGTGTAGTGTTTGATTGTGTGAATTGTCATGCCGTGACTTGCACGTATTCAGTAGCTCATGCATCATATGTGTAGTGCATCGTGTGGTGAATTTCGTGTGTTGATTTGTGTTTCCGGTTTGCTTCGTCTCGATAGAGTTCCGCAGCGTGCCGGATTGTGAGGACCCGTTCGACTACGTCGGTTCGTCTGCTTCACGGCGGCATTCTTCTTCCAAGCGGGATCTCAGGCAAGATGATCATTTCTCCAGATACCATTACTATCATTGCCATGCTAGTTTAACCGTCTCTATCGTTATGTCTCGTTGCCTACCACATGTTATATATCAGCCTCTCAACAATGCCATGAAACCTTCAACCTGTTCGACCTAGCAAACCACTGATTGGCTATGTTACTGCTTGCTTAACCCGGTGTAGCGTTGCTAGTTGCAGGTGCAGTTGCTTCCATGTGAACACATGGGTTCTGTCGGGGATATACCCCGCAGTGTAACCCGGCTTGGAGTATGACCCGCCAAGGACTTGGCGAGTCACCGGCGACTCAGCTGTGACCTGGCGGGCGACTCATACTTGTCCCCACAGGCGACTGAGATAAATGACGAAGGCCCAAGGCCCGGCGTACACCCTGGCATAAGGCGACTCATAGAGGGGCCAGGAGGGCCGACTCACATAGAAGGCCCAAGAGGAGGAAAGACTCCCTCACAAAGGAAACAAGGCCCGGATTAGGATTCAAGAGAGACTAGTCCTATTCCTACTTCTAGTAGGACTCTACATGTAAACCTACCCCTTCCACCTATATAAGGAGGGGTAAGGCGCCCCAAGAGGGAAGAGGGACACAACTTAGGTCTAGACAAGACATATCATGAGATAGACATATTAGACACCCACGAGATTAGAGGTGGCGAGTCTGCACCCTTGTAATCAAGATCATCATCTCCATCAATGGAACACAAGTAGGACGTAGGCTTTTACCTCCATCGGAGGGGCCGAACCTGGGTAAACTCGCGTCTCTCGATTCCGACCAACCCCTTCAAGCCGCCACATGGTTGCGATGGCCTCACACCTAAGTTCTCTCACGAGGACATCTGCCGTGACAAAACCACGACAGTTGGCGCCCACCGTGGGGCTGATCGCACGGTGGAATTGTGTTCTTGGAGGGAAATTTTTAGGGATCAAGAAACTCGTGGTGGATCAGATAAAAAAGAGCCAGCACGGAACGATCGTGCTTTTGAAGGTTTCACACGACTTGCGATCCGGTGATTCGAAGTCAAGAGATATTCAGATCAGCCGTCATCAGCGGTGAAGCCAAATCAGACCAGGGAACCAAGAAAAAACAAAGGGGGTCATGATTTCCTGGAGATTAACATCAATACGGACTCGGTCACCGTCTACTCACCACCAGTGCAAGCAGGCCACGACCAGGAGAAGAAAAAAGGCAAAGAAAAGGAAAATAAGACCCACGTGATGTCAGAAATACCACCTCATGAGGATCATCAAAAGGCCATGAATGCATGCAAATCTGTTTGCGTGACGAAAAGAACAGAAGAAGCTACTCGGCGAGTTCATATCTGATTTCAATACGAGGATAGCCTCGGTTTAGAGAAACGGTGACCCAGAGATGGCGACATAGGAGGACTCCTGGGACTCTATGATCTTCGGCGCCGCCACCAGAGACAAAGGTGAACTGCCACCACCGGCCACTCGACGGCCATGGACAGAGGCACGACCACAACACCACACATCCATCTATCCACGCAGCAAGCGCATGTGCCAACCATGGGATCGATCTGATCGAATCGGCCGAAAGTCGACGAGCAAGCTAGGCTACCCTCTCTTGCGGATGGTCGGGAGGAATCGGTCTGGCCGACAATGTACATACGCGAGGAGCACGTACATATGCATCGACGATTTCTCTCACGAGCTTGACACAATATGGAATTTGCCACAGAAGGCCACGATCCACAAACGGACCACGGTCCGAGTCAACCTCGTTGTTCCTTGTCGGCTCCTGTCTGGCTGACTTCGCTGCACCTAACCGGCTCCGCCCCATACAAAGTTGGATTCGGCACCCCGCCGTTTCCAAGCCGCCTCTGCACTGTTGCGCTAGTCCTACCGCCGTGCTCTCATCCCGCCGCGCTCGCCTCGAACCGCCTCGCTGTGCTGGTCATACCAAGCCGCCGCTGTGGCCTCATCTGGAACTGCCTCCGTCTCGCACTATCTTCACGCCGCCTCCCCCATCGCCTCGCTCGACCATGAATTCTGCTATGGCCACGGCCGCGCTGCTCCGCCTTGCGCTCGCGTGTGTTTATGCCTGACTGATTCCGGCCCGCCCCTACTTCACCGTCGTGTGCGTTTGCGCCTGGCCGGCTCTGGCTCATTTTCACCTCACCTCTGCTCGACTGCACAACTTCGCCTCGCCCTCGTGTGTGCTCTCGCCATGGCCATCCTCCTCGTGTCATGGACTCACGTCTCCGCTGCTACTGTGGGCTCTGGCTGGTGTTGCTGTTTGTGCTATAGCTGCTCCATGGCAATATAAAGAAAGGGGGGCTCTTGTGGTATAAAGAAATACAACAGAGATGGAGAGATAAGGTTCGGTGTGGGCTGGCTGGTGGAGCTGCTGCATGCCCGTATGAGAAGAGACAACGTCTGGGTGCATCACGAGCGAGTTATGTGCGCAGACATTGAAGATGTGGTAAAAAATAAATTTCTACGCGGTCGTTTCTACGCGGTCGTCCAAATACATCAGGTGATATCTGCTCAGTCTATTTTATTAACACCTATTATTTCCTGTGAGAGCAATTACTCTGGCATGTGCTATTTTTATACAGAACAAATACAAAGCTCGTATTATATCGCGAATACGAAAGATGCACCGGCATCGTTCTACAATGGTATTTCGTCCGTGCCATGCAGTTCGTCGGATTCACACATCGATCCCGGAATACGAATGGCACCGTCAACTCGCCGCCCGTGTCGATTTATAATGACGCGGCCAACTCTCACGACCGCGCGTCAAAACGGTTTACGAAGTACTCGCGCACCGGCTTACAACGCAGTGATCAAACTCGCCATCACCGTTGGTTTACAATGACGTGGCCAACTCTCACGTCGGCACAATCAAGACGACTTACAATGACGCGGCCAATTCTCACATCCGCGCAACCAAGACGGCTTGCAATGGCGCGAGCGATTCTCGAACCGTGCCAAATCGCCAGACAACTCTCACATTCAACTCAACACGCCGGTGCAGTGTCTGCTTATATGAGCCGCCCAACAGAAGGACGCAAGAAGCCGTCCTCACGGTCCGGATTATATCAACCCGCCGGGGCAGTGCTCGCTTATACAAGCCGCCTAACAGAAGGACGCAAGTCGCCACCCTCACGGCCCGGATTACATGAACCTGCCGGTGCAATACTTGCCTGTACGAGCCGCCTAACACAAGGACGCAAATCACCACCCTCACGGTCCGGATAACATCAACTAGCTGGTGTAGTGGCTTTATATCTCGGAGATGGAGCAAGTACCAGTATCTTTTCTCTGCCGGTTTATGCGACAATCAAGTATGGAGACTCTCAAGCCGCCTCCTTGAGTTGACTTAAGACTCGGGGGCTACATGGACATGGCTCGGCAGACTCAACTTGAATGAATAATTCAAGAACCACGGGTCATTACAGAAAAATTATCATCTTAGGGTGGCGCTTGAGCTTTCTGACTCGCCCCATCCTGTCGCGACCTTATGAGCCGACGAAATCATCAGCATTATAGGGTGTGTGCTCAAGCTTTCTGACTAGCCTCATCCTGTCGTGACCTTATGAGCCGACGAAACCTGCATTTTAGGGTGTGTGCTCGAGCTTTCTGACTCGCCTCATCCTGTCGCGACCTTATGAGCCGACGAAACCTGCATTTTAGGGTGTGTGCTTGAGCTTTCTGACTCACCTCATCCTGTCGTGACCTTATGAGCCGACGAAACCTGCATTTTAGGGTGTGTGCTCGAGCTTTCTGACTCGCCTCATCCTGTCGCGACCTTATGAGCCGACGAAACCTGCATTTTAGGGTGTGTGCTTGAGCTTTCTGACTCGCCTCATCCTGTCGCGACCTTATGAGCCGACGAAACCTGCATTTTAGGGTGTGTGCTCGAGCTTTCTCACTCGCCTCATCCTGTCGCGACCTTATGAGCCGACGAAACCTGCATTTTAGGTCTGTGCTTGAGCTTTCTGACTCGCCTCATCCTGTCGCGACCGTATGAGCCGACGAAACCTGCATTTTAGGGTGTGTGCTTGAGCTTTCTGACTCGCCTCATCCTGTCGCGACCTTATGCGCCGACGAAACCTGCATTTTAGGGTGTGTGGTCGAGCTTTCTGACTCGCCTCATCCTGTCGCGACCTTATGAGCCGACGAAACCTGCATTTTAGGGTGTGTGCTCGAGCTTTCTGACTCGCCTCATCCTGTCGCGACCTTATGAGCCGACAAAACCTGCATTTTAGGGTGTGTGCTTGAGCTTTCTGACTCGCCTCATCCTGCCGCGACCTTATGAGCCGACGAAACCTGCATTTTAGGGTGTGTGCTCGAGCTTTCTGACTCGCCTCATCCTGTCGCGACCTTATGAGCCGACGAAACCTGCATTTTAGGGTGTGTGCTCGAGCTTTCTGACTCGCCTCATCCTGTCGCGACCTTATGAGCCGACGAAACCTGCATTTTAGGGTGTGTGCTTGAGCTTTCTGACTCGCCCCATCCTGTCGCGACCTTATGAGCCGACGAAACCATCATCTTAGGGTGGCGCTTGAGCTTTCTGACTCGCCCTATCCTGTCGCGACCTTATGAGCCGATGAAATCATTATCTTGGGTGGTGCCACCGTGACTCACTGAGCCGGCTTATTTAAAATAGCCTGATTCCATACTTATCATATCATATACATGCATCATATTGCATTGCATCACACATTATACATACATATCATGCCGGTCTTCAAACCGGGTCAAAGTATAAATTCTTGCAGGTGCAAATAAATCTTTGAATAGCCAATTTGGCTGGATTTTTATCATGGTTTATCATAACCAGTGTTAAATGATTGGGGGTTTTTAAAGCCAGCTCGGAAGAATTGATTATTGTCAAAGAGCCGCCCTATCACATATAATGCGGAGTCATCTAATTGACCGGCCCTTGGATTTCTTCAACTTGTGTTATGTAGTAAACTACAACACTTATGGATTTCTCTGACATATGGATTTCTCAAGGATATATTTGCCGGGTTACATTGCAACCACGGTCAAGGATTTCTTTTATCACAAAGGCATCATCAGCTCATAGAGTGGATATGATTTTATTCTACAATGGAAGGAATAGCCCCGAGTCGCTGCAGGCACACAACCCGACACTTGGGGGCTACATTATTCAAATCAAGATTACATCAAAGTATGAAAGTCCCATGTCGCTGCAAGCATTCACCATGACACTTGGGGGCTAATGCAATCCGCTTTTCAAAATGATCACATCATCAACAGACCTGACTATTTCAAGAAGATAAGCCGGCCCTAGGGGGCTACAGGTCGCTCATTATTCAAGTATGGATTCAAGGAAGAACCGACTCATCATTTTTATAATGACCCGGCCCTTGGGGGCTACACATTGCTGCTCAAGGAGAAGAACAAGGAAGTCCCGAGTCGCCGCAAGAAATCGACCCGTCAATTGGGGGCTACACTATTCAGATCATAATTTTTAAAGTCCCAGGTTGCTGCAGGCAAGACAACTCGGCCCTTGGGGGCTACATCACTAATTTGTTTCATAGATCATGAGGTTTAAATTGGAGACCCGGCCCATCACACACTGATGACCCGGCCCTTGGGGGCTACAGGTAATATGGATATATCAAAAAATTGAAGAGCACATTTCATTCTGTCATGGAGGTGAAGTATTGGGAGACTGGTTCAGCATATTTTTATCTAGTTGAAGCACTGAAGGACCGGCTCAACATCACACGGATTTGTCAATTGGAGTTCAGTTGTTTGACGGGGCACTACTAATTATGATGACCCGCCATTGTCAATCATGACCCGCCATTGTCAATCATAACCCGCCGAAGCAAGAGAAGCTAGTTCAACATTGTGTGGATTTCTTATTTCCCAAATTTTCATTAAGCCAAAACATTGGAGGCCGACTCAATGGCATATGTATTTTATTACAAAGGACACGTACCTACGAGATGATTGAAGGCGGTTCGAAGAAACCCGGATATTTCAAGGAGCCACTTCAGTAAATCAAGCCGGCCAGAGGAGCAAGCCGGTCCCTTAACTTGTTTATTATTCTTATTTCAGGAGCTTACCATGAATAAATTCAAGCTAACCTTGGGGGCTAATGTCGGGGATATACCCCGCAGTGTAACCCGGCTTGGAGTATGACCCGCCAAGGACTTGGCGACTCACCGGCGACTCAGCAGTGACCTGGCGGGCGACTCATACTTGACCCCACAGGCGACTGAGATAAATGACGAAGGCCCAAGGCCCGGCGTACACCCTGGCATAAGGCGACTCATAGAGGGGCCAGGAGGGCCGACTCACATAGAAGGCCCAAGAAGAGGAGAGACTCCCTCACAAAGGAAACAAGGCCCGGATTAGGATTCAAGAGAGACTAGTCCTATTCCTACTTCTAGTAGGACTCTACATGTAAACCTACCCCTTCCACCTATATAAGGAGGGGTAAGGCGCCCCAAGAGGGAAGAGGGACACAACTTAGGTCTAGACAAGACAGATCATGAGATAGACATATTAGACACCCACGAGATTAGAGGTGGCGAGTCTGCACCCTTGTAATCAAGATCATCATCTCCATCAATGGAACACAAGCAGGACGTAGGCTTTTACCTCCATCGGAGGGGCCGAACCTGGGTAAACTCGTGTCTCTCGATTCCGACCAACCCCTTCAAGCTGCCACATGGTTGCGATGGCCTCACACCTAAGTTCTCTCACGAGGACATCTGCCGTGACAAAACCACGATTACGACAGTTTGGGAAATTCGTATATACTTCGTATACTTCTGTAGCAATCTGTATACTTCGTATACTTCTGTTATCTCAAAAATTCTGAACAATTACGACAGTTTGGGAAATTGGCATATCAACCAGCAGCAAAAAGAATCAACTCAAAAGCTCTTTCTGGATAAAAATGAAAAATATTTTCATGAGCGAAAAGTTTCTATCTTTTTCCAGCAGGATCAAACAACCATCACCAAACTAGTCATAAAGGTTTTACTTGGCTCAAACCCAACAAGAAACACAAAAAACACAATCATAACAGAATTATGATGGTGTGGACGCAACAAAACATAAAGCAAAAAGCAAAGATAAATTCATTGGGTTGCCTCCCAAGCTATTCTTTAACGCCCTTAGCTAGGCATAAGGTGATAGAATCACATATCGTCGTCTTTGGTGCTCAAACCATAAGTAGCCCTCATCATGGATTCATAAGGCAATCTTATTTTCTTTCTAGGAAAATGATACATGCCCTTCTTTAAAGGAAAGTTAAATCTAATATTCCCTTCCTTCATATCGACGATAGCACCAATAGTCCTTAGGAAAAGTCTACCAAGAATGATAGGGTATGTAGGATTGCAATCAATATCAAGCACAATGAAATCCACGGGTACATAGTTCCTATTTGCAATAATGAAAACATCATTGATCCTTCCCATGGGTTTCTTAACAGTAGAGTCCGCAAGATTCTAATTAAGAAAGCACTCCTCAATCTCATTAAAGCCTAGAACATCACACAAAGACTTTGGAATCGCAGAAACACTAGCACCCAAATCACACAAAGCATTGCATTCATAGTTTTTGATCTTGATTTTGATAGTAGGTTCCCACTCATCATGAAGCTTTCTAGGAATATAAACTTTGAACTCAAGTTTCTCTTCAAGATATTTTATCATAACATCGACGATATGATCGGTAAAGGCCTTGTTTTGTCTATAAGCGTGTGGAGAGTTTAGCATGGATTGCATCAAGGAAATGCATTCAATCAAGGAGCAACTATCATAATTGAATTCCTTGAAATCCAAAGTAGTAGTTTCATTACTACTCAAAGTTTTGATATCCTCTACTCCACTTTCAATGCTTTTAGCATCAAGATAGATAGACTCCGAATCATTGGGGCATTTTTCAACCAAAGTGGATTCATATCCAGCCCCATCATCATTAGGTTTTACAGTATAAAACAAGGAACGGGAGTCACACTAAGCACTTTAATATCTTCGTGATTCTCATCACGAGAACACGCCTTTTTAAGCCATTCATGTCTAGCACGAATTTGGGCGATTCTTTCTCTACTCTCATTCATGGAAACACGCATAGCTTTCAAAGTTTCATCCATGTTGATTTTGGGAGGAGCACATATAGCTTTTAAAGCATCAATATCAAGAGACATTCTATCAACGCTCCTAGCCAAATCATCAATTTTGAGTAGTTTTTCCTCTATGGACGCATTGAAAATCTTTTGCGAGTTGATAAACTCTTTGATATTACTCTCTAGATCAAAGGGTAATTTATTTTAATTTACATGAGCATTGTTGTAGGAGTTGCCAAAGTTATTAGAGAGATTACTAGGAAAAGGCCTAGGAATATAGTTTCTTCTAAAAGCATTGATGTTGCCAAAATTCCTACCAACAAAATTAACGTCCAAGCTTTCGTTGCTACTCTCAATCAAGGAAGACAAGGACATATCATTTGGATGTAAAGGAGCACCTTTACTAGCAAGCAATTTCATTAACTCATCAATCAGCATGCAACGAGTTAATTTCTTCTATAATGTGTACCTTCTTACTAGTAGGTGACCTTTCAGTGTGCCACTGAGAATAATTTGTCATGATATTGTCTAGGAGTTTTGTGGCTTCCCCTAATGTGATTTCCATGAACGTTCCACCGGAGGTGGAGTCCAAGATATTTCTAGAAGCGAAATTCAAACCAACGTAGAAGATTTGTATAATCATCCAAAGATTGTGCAACATGTTCATGATCAAGTTGCTTAAAATTCACGATATCATTACAGAGAGAGATAATCTTAGCCGGCAGAAAATACTTGGATATATAAGCATCTTTGCACTTGTTCCAAGGATCAATACTATTTTTGGGCGAAGAAGAAAACCAAGTTTTCGCTCGATCTCGCAACAGGAACGGAAATAGCTTCAATTTAATCACATCATTATCCACATGTTTCTTCTTTTGCATATCACAAAGCTCAATGAAGGTATTAAGATGGGATGCGACATCTTCACTAGGAAGGCCGGAGAATTGCTCTTTCATAACAAGATTCAGCAAAGCAACATTGATTTCGTATGATTCCGCACTAGTGGCGGGAGCAATCGGAGTACTAATAAAATCAGTATTATTAGTACACGAGAAGTCACAAAGTTTGGTGTTTTCACTCATGGTGACTTCAGCAAGCAGACAAGCACACAAGCAAACAGAAAGCAAGCGAAAGAAAAGGGCGGACGAAAAAGGAAAATATTTTTGTAAATTTTTGTTTTTCAGAAGTGGGGGAGAGGAAAACGAGAGGCAAAAAAGTAAATGCAAGAGATGAGTTTGCGACACTTACTTGGATAAGCTTCACTTAGAATAATCCCCGGTGCCAGATATTAACACGTTGACGGGAGAATATTATTGACTTGATCCTCCCCGGCAACGGCGCCATAAATTGGCACGTTGACAGGAGACTATTCTTGTCTTGATCATCTCCGACAACGGGGCCGGAAATCCTTCTTGCTAACTCTTGAGCTTCCGTTGGTTTTTCCCTTGAAGAGGAAAGGGTGATGCAGCACAGTAGCAGTAAGTATTTCCCTCTGTTTGAGAACCAAGGTATCAATCCAGTAGGAGAATCAAGCCAAGTGTCGAGAGTACCTGCGCAAACACAAACGAGCTTGCACCCAACACTATAAAGGGGTTGTCAATCCCTTCAAGATTGATTGCAAAGTGAGATCTGAAGGCATAAAGTGTAACAAAGTAAAAGTGTAAGGCTGAAAATATGATGTGAAGTAGACCCGGGGGGCATAGTGTTCACTAGAGGCTTCTCTCAAGATAGCAAATATTACGATGGGTGAACGACTTACTATCGAGCAATTGATAGAAATGCGCAAAGTCATGACGATATCTAAGGAAATGATCATACATATAGGCATCACGTCCGAGACAAGTAGACCGATACTTTCTGCATCTAGTACTATTACTCCACACATCGACCGCTATCCAGCATGCATCTAGTGTATTGAGTTCATGACGAACAGAGTAACGCCTTAAGCAAGATGACATGATATAGAGGGATAAATTCATGCAATAGATATAAACCCCATCTTTTTACCCTTGATGGCAACAACAGGATGCGTGCCTCACTACCCCTTCTGTTACTGGGTGAGGTCATCGCACGGTATGAACCCAAAACCAAGCACTTCTCCCATTGCAAGAATCATTGATCAAGTTGGCCAAACAAAACCCACAACTCAAAGAGAATTACAAGGATATGAAATCATGCATATAAGAGATCATAAGAAACTCAAATAAGATTCATGGATAATCTGATCATAAATCCACAATTCATCGGATCTCGACAAACACACCTCAAAAGAAGATTACATCGGATAGATCTCCATGAAGATCATGGAGAACTTTGTATTGAAGATCCAAGAGAGATAAGAAGCCATCTAGCTACTAGCTATGGACCCGAAGATCTATGGTGAACTACTCACGCATCATCGGAGAGGCAATGGTGTTGATGAAGAAGCCCTCCGTATCCAAATCCCCCTCCGGCAGGGCACCAGAACGTTCCCCACATGGGATCTTGCGGAGACAGTAGCTTGCGGCGGCGGAAAAGTATTTTCGTGGATCTCTCGTGTGGTTTTGGATTTTTCGGGGATTTATAGGCGGAAGAAGTTGGGCAGACGAGCCACAGGGGGCCCACAAGACTGCTAGGCGCGCCCCCCTGGCCGCGCCTAGGGGGCTTGTGGCCTCCCCCGGTGGCCTCTGCCTTGGTTCCCACGCCCCCTCCGTATCTTCTGTTCCGAAAAAAATCTTTTCGGAAGTTTTATTCCATTTGGTCTCCGTTTAATATTCTCATGTGAAAAGGGTCAAAAACACGGAAAAAACAGGAACTGGCACTTGGCACTGAGTTAATAAGTTAGTCCCAAAAAAGATATAAAAGGCATACAAAACATCCAAAGTTTGACAAGATAATAGCATGGAACCATAAAAAATTATAGATACGTTGGAGACGTATCAGTGGGCCAGTAAAATCTATGGCGGAACGCCTTGGCCACCAGGGTTCTAGAGGCGGCATGATGCCCGCACTCACACTAATGTATGTCTCTGAGGATTTCTTGCCCCTTTTCTGGCTCGACCCAACATCGAAACACGCCAGTCACGCTACGCCGAACCAGCTCGCGGTTGATGATGGCATACGTCGGTGATTGTTGCTGGATCTGCCTTGCCTCCACCTTGTGTTGGGGAAGCTCGCCGCGAAGAAGGAAGGCCAGAATGGGCTGTGCCCACCAGGGAGCCGACACTGGAGCCGGCTCCAGCTCGACCTAAAGGTCAGAGGTTTCTGAAGCCCCCGCGCTTGACGATGCAGTCGCAGGATCGAGACCTTCTGCCTCTGGTGCCGTCGTGGCAGCCGGCACACCGTCTACCTCCATGACGGCCACCCACTGGGTGTTGAGCCGACAGGATTCGAGGCTTGGCGTGTCCGATGTTGTTATTGGAGTCGGCGAGGCAATTGGAGCCGGCAACTCCGTTGTAGCCGGCACAACAGTTGTAGCCGACAGAGTCGTTGTAGCCGGCAAAGCAGTTGTAGCCGGCAGAGTCGTTGTAGCCGATGTCGATGGAACAGAAGGATGTGCCGGTACAAAGATCGATGCCGACTCCGGAGACGGCTTGATGGAGGGCTTGAATAGTTGCTCAAGGGAGACGCCGGCTGGGATTGCTTGCCTTGTGGAACCAATTTTGGCCAAGGTGTCGGCCTCCTTTTTGTCTGCCGTGGGAAATGATGGAACTCGCAGCCCTCGAAAGGGCCACTGAGTTGCTGAATGAGGAAGCGGTAACTCGCCATGTTTGCGTCCCTGGTGTCCCATTCGCCAGAGACCAGTTGCACCACAAGGTCCGAGTCGCCTAAGCACAGGATCCGCCGGATGCCAATCTCTTTGGAAATCCGGAGGCCATGAGTTAGCGCTTCGTACTCGGTGACATTGTTGGAGGCAGCAAAGTGTATCTGGAGAGCATACTTGAGTTGGTCTCCTTTCGGAGATGTCAAGACGATGCCGGCTCCCAGACCAGTTCGCATCTTCGAGGCGTCGAAGTGCATTCGCCAATGAGTGGAGTCTGGAGGCGGCGACAAAAATTGGGTTTCAGCCCAATCGACGAGGAAGTCGGCCATCACCTGAGATTTGATGGCGGTGCACGGCTTGTAGCGGATGTCGTGGTCGGCCATGGAGATGGTCCACTTGGCGATCTGATGACCCACAAGTATAGGGGATCAATCGTAGTCCTTTCGATAAGTAAGAGTGTCGAACCCAACGAGGAGCAGAAGGCTGTGATAAACGGATTTCAGCAAGGTAATAACTGCAAGCACTAAAAGTAGCGGTAACAAGTGATTGCGTAGCGAGGTGAAACGTAGCGAGCAAAAAGTAACAAGTAACAAGTAGTAGCAACGGTGCAGCAAGTGGCCCAATCCCTTTTGTAGCAAGGGTCAAGCCTGAACAAAGTCTTATAGGAGGGAAAACGCTCCCGAGGACACACGGGAATTTCTGTCATGCTAGTTTCATCATGTTCATATGATTCGCGTTCGTTACTTTGATAGTTTGATATGTGGGTGGACCGGTGCCTGGGTACTGCCCTTACTTGGACAAACATCCCACTTATGATTAACCTCTCTCGCAAGCATCCGCAACTACAAAAGAAGAATTAAGACAAAGTCTAACCATAGCATTAAACTAGTGGATCCAAATCAGCCCCTCACGAAGCAACACATAGACTGGGGTTTAAGCTTCTGTCACTCCAGCAACCCATCATCTACTTACTGCTTCCCAATGCCTTCCTCTGGGCCCAAATATGGTGAAGTGTTATGTAGTCGACGTTCACATAACACCACTAGAGGAAAAACAACATACATCATATCAAAATACCGAACGAATATCAAATTCACATGACTATTATTAACATGACTTATCCCTTGTCCTCAGGAACAAAAGTAACTACTCACAAGACATAGTCATAATCATGACCAGAGGTATAATGAATAGCATCAAGGATCTGAACATAAACTCTTCCACCAAATAATCCAACTAGCATCAACTACAAAGAGTAATCAACACTACTAGCAACCTTACAAGTACCAATCGGAGTTGCGAGACGAAGATTGGTTACAAGCGATGAACTAGGGATTGGAGAGGAGATGGTGCTGATGAAGATGTTGATGAAGATGCCTCCCTTCCGACGAGAGGAGTGTTGGTGATGACAATCGCGACGATTCCCCCCTCCGGAAGGGAAATTTCCCCGGCAGGATCGTCCTGTCGGAGCTCTAGATTGGATCTGCTCAAGTTCCGCCTCGTGGCAGCGGCGAAACCATGAAAAAGCTCCCGATTGATTTTTTTCCAGACCAGGACGCTTCATATAGAAAAAGAGGGGGGCTAGTGGGCCTTCAGGCAGCCCACAAGCCTGCCCTGCGCCACCAGGGGGGTGGTGGCGGTGGGCAAGCTTATGGGGCCCTGGTGGCCCCCCTCCGGTAGTTCTTTCGCCCAGTATTTTTAATATATTCCAGAAAAAATCCACGTAAATTTTCTGGGCATTTGGAGATGTGTATAGTGGACTAGGATTTTCTCCTTTTCCAGTCCAGAATTCCTGCTGCCTGAATTCTCCCTCTTCAAATAATCCTTGCAAAATAAGAGAGAAAAGGCATAAATATGGTACCACAAGTAATATAACAGCCCAAGAAGCAATACAAATCAACATGAAAGCATGATGCAAAATGGATGTATCAACTCCCCCAAGCTTAGACCTCGCTTGTCCTCAAGCGAAAACCAAGTTCCATAAACATGTCGACATGTTTTGGGACGAAGGTGTCGAGAAAACATAATACGGACATGAGGGCATCATGATCACACATAGGACAACAATATATCATAAAGATTCTTATGGGAAAGTAAAAATTCCTTCACAAAGCAAAGCATGAAGCAAAGACCTTATCGAGAAGTAACCAACAATAATCCATAGTCATTGAAGCAATTGCAATTTATCACAACATCAGAAAGAGTCAAATAAGAGCTTGTAAGGCAAACCCACATACTCAATCATCTCTTTCATTTTCAACAATTGTTACAACTCACCTGGTACTCATGGTGTCAAAGTTTTAGCTGGACATAGAGGAAGATAGGGGCTTATAGTTTTTCCTCCCAACGGTTTACCTCAAGGGTAAAGTCAACAACAATAAAGCATAAGTACTCAACTCCAAGTTGATATATGAATATAGATCTTTCCCAAGCATGTGACGGTGGCCAAGACAAAGGCAAAAAGGGAATTGGTGATGATCACCATGACTCTTACAAGGGTAAAAAGTAAAGGTACAAGATAGGCCCTTCACAGAGGGAAGCAGAGGCTGTCATGCGCTTTTGAGGCTTGAATGCATGTCCTCTTAGTGCGGAGGAACGTCACTTTATATTGCCTCCTGTGATAAAGAACTTTATTATGCAGTCTGTCGCTTTTATGTCTTCCTCATCACAGGTTCGTACAAAGCTTATTTTCCACACACTAATAGATCTTACATATTAGAGAGCAATTTTTATTGCTTGCACCGATGACAACTTACTTGAAGGATCTTATTTAATCCATAGGTAGGTATGGTGGACTCTCATGGCAAAACTGGGTTGGAGGTTTATGGATGCACAAGTAGTATATCTGCTTGGTGCGGGAGTTTTGGCTAATATGAGGTGGAAGCAATCGTCACATGCTAAGGGATCTCTAATCATATAACATTGTTTGGAACCAAGAAAACACAATTCATCATGTTGTCTTCCTTGTCCAACATCTACTCCTAGGCATGTAATAGTTTGGTGAGTGCTCACAATTATAAAAATTGTCTAAGATGGTATATTTATATGTGAACCTCTCTTTCCTTATTACTTCTTATTAATTGCAGCAATGACTGAGGTCTATGTTGATTTCTTCTCAACAAGTTTCAATCATCATACTTGTCATAAGTGAAGTTATCACTTTCCATAAGATCGTCTCATGATCTTTCATGCTATCATTCTTTTCATACTTTTCATCATGGCACAAACAAAAGCCCTTTGACTAAGACACTCTTTATTGTATAGCTCGTAAGCTCGAATACAACGGGGGAGAGACAAAAGCAAAAGACTCAAACTAAAAACTAAAGACTTATTCCTCTAAAAGAAGAAATAAAAACTGAAAAGGAAAGAACTAAAACAAAGGTAAAAGCAAAAGATATAAAGGTGATACGATACCAGGGCAACTCCCCCAAGCTTGGCAGAAGCCAAGGGGATTGCCCATACCAATGCTTAGTTGTCTTCCTTTGGTGGTGATGGTGGTGTTGTTGTTGGAGTAGTCTTGAGCTTGTCTAATTTCCACTTGAGCAAAAAAGTTTTGCTCCCTTAGATCATCATTTTCCTCCTCAAGTTTCAAAACTCTGTGGCAAAGCTCCTTCTTACTCTCCTGCAAGAAACGAGAAGGGATAAACAAGGTCTTAGGCTTCTTCCTATGGTCAGGGAGGCTTGACTTCTTGAACTCTACATGGGTGTTTGCAGGTTGAGGTAGAGGAGCCTCCTCTTCATCGGAACTCGTTTGCTCCTTCCCTTTGGGCTCATAGTCCTCTTCCTCATCAGTGGTCCAGCCATATGGTTCCAAGTCCCCATAGACCTTGGGGTTAGCAAGGTAGTCAGCCACATAGCTCTCTCCCTCTGAATCTTGAGAAGACATCTTGACCTAGATCTGCGTCAGAAACAAGCTCGAAACGAAAACAGAGGAAAACTGCGTGATACGAAGATCAAAACCTTCGGGCGACTATATATTGATTTTTTGGGCCAGAAGGAGTCCTCCGCAAGAAAACGGAGTCCGAGAGCCACATGAGGTGCCCACAAGCTTGCCCACCGCCACCAGGGGTGGTGGTGGCGGGGTGGGCCCTTTTGGCTGCCTCGTTTCTCTCCGGACTGCTTTTTATTTTTCTAATTTTCCAAAAATTCCAAAAGTGAGGAAATTTCCTATTGGAAAAGTATCGGAGTCCAATTTGTTGCCGAAATAGATACATCTTCATTTTCAAGGTCTCAAACAGGCTGATAAACATCCCTTATGTACTCCTGTGGAGTTATGACATTGATGATATTGGTCTCAACATTTATGGGAGTACCAGAGATGTAATGCTTGATTCTTTGCCCATTTACCACTCTAGGAAAATTTCTTTCCATGTTATTGATTTTGATGGCACCGGAACGATATACTTCCTCGACAACATAGGGACCTTCCCATTTAGAGAGAAGCTTGCCTGCAAAGAATCTCAAACGAGAATTGTATAGCAAGACATAGTCACCTACATTGAACTCTCGTTTCTGTATTCGTTTGTCGTGCCATCTCTTAACCTTTTCGTTGAACAACCTGGCATTCTCATATGCCTGGGCTCTCCATTCATCTAACGAGCTGATAACAAACAACCGCTTCTCACTGGCAAGTTTGAAATCAAAATTGATCTCTTTGATTGCCCAATAAGCTTTGTGTTCCAACTCAAGAGGTAAATGACAGGCCTTACCGTAAACCATTTTATACGGTGACATGCCCATGGGATTCTTATAAGCAGTCCTATAAGCCCATAGTGCATCGTCAAGTTTGCTAGACCAGTTCTTTCGAGATCTATTGATGGTCTTTTGTAGGATCAACTTGATCTCCCTATTACTCAACTCCACTTGACCACTAGACTGAGGATGATAAGGAGATGCAACTCTATGGTTGACATCATACTTAGCTAGCATCTTGCGGAAAACACCATGAATGAAGTGTGAACCGCCATCAGTCATCAAGTATCTAGGGACTCCAAATCTTGGGAATATGACTTCTTTAAGCATCTTAATAGAGGTGTGGTGATCAGCATTTTTAGTGGGGATAGCTTCTACCCACTTAGTGACGTAATCCAAAGCAACTAAGATGTGAGTGTATCCATTGGAACTCGGGAAGGGTCCCATATAATCAAAGCCCCAGACATCAAATGGTTCAATGACAAGTGAATAGTTCATAGGCATTTCCTGACGCTTACTGATATTCCCTATTCTTTGGCATTCGTCACAAGACAAGACAAACTTACGGGCATCCTTGAAGAGAGTGGGCCAATAGAAACCTGATTGCAATACCTTATGGGCAGTTCTATCTCCAGCATGGTGTCCTCCGTAGGCTTCGGAGTGACACTTCTGCAGGATCTGTCCCTGTTCATGTTCAGGCACACAACGTCTAATAACACCATCTACTCCTTCCTTATAAAGTTGAGGATCATCCCAAAAGTAGTGTCTCAAATCAAAGAAGAATTTCTTCTTTTGTTGATAGGTGACACTGGGTGGTATGTATTTGGCTACGATATAATTTGCATAATCAGCATACCACGGTGCACTAAGTGAAGTGCGGATGACATTTAGTTGCTCATCAGGAAAGCTGTCATCAATAGGTAGTGGGTCATCAAGGACATTCTCTAGCCTAGACAAGTTATCTGCTATAGGGTTATCAGCACCCTTTCGGTCAACGACGTGCAAATCAAATTCCTGTAGCAGGAGAGCCCATCTGATCAGCCTAGGCTTAGCGTCCTTCTTCTGCATAAGGTACTTAATAGCAGCATGATC